>NW_007727512.1:377727-400817 GCF_000696425.1 Galeopterus variegatus
CGGACCAGTCTCTATATGGGATCCGAACCCTCGGCGGGAGCGCCGCCGCACACCACTGGGCCGGCCCAACATTGCTGTTTTTAACAAGCGTTAAGAAAAAAATGTTGACCATTCAAAATACTGACAATATTTTATATATAAATTTCACCTTGGGTGCACACCTCACTCAGGAAATAGAAAAACCTAGTCAAGAAAAGAACTGGGTTTTCTTCAAATCTCTGTTTCCCATCTGTGGAATCCTTAATTCAGCTAGGAAGTTAAGAAAATAGCAGAGCAGAATTCAAATCTCTAAGTGCTGGTTTCTTTTCTGAATAGCTATGTTGCTTCAAAAAGCTGGAAATCTTGAGGCAGAGAAATGATTTCTAGCGTTAGTACTGCAATGCCCTAGTAGGATTCCAGTCATCTCTACAGACCTCATATAATTTTTGAAGAAAATTTTGGCTGTTCAGCTAATTATCCAATTTAGTATATATTAAATTGAACTGAATAAAACTGCTGATGTTCAACAGTTTTTGATATAGAAAAATGGCTATTTCATATGGTTCAGTGTAATATATGCATGTGAGCATTCATAGAAAAGGAGTGCAAATACCATCTTTGTAAGCATGGGTTTAAAGTATTATACCTAAGAAGAATTTAGTCAGATAGCAGAATATGAGCAGAAGTTTAATGTCACTCTTCTTATAAACTTTGTCAATAATAATGGCAACAACTTCCTCAAAAGGATGTTGGATCGTTACTTTGCCATCAATTACCTATGCATGAGGTCTGACTATAATGTGAGAAGTCTTTTTTAAGGAACTTTAAAAACCCATCTTGGAATTTCTTTTTGGGAATTGCCTTTAGAGCAGTTGTGTGTACCACACAAGGAAACTGGTCTCATCATTTCATAGTCATACCTCGTGCCCAACCCAAATCTCCTGCTTTGAATTATGCCCATTTAGTCTCATCTGTAGATAGGGAAAACCGAACAACATCCCTCCAAATAAGAATTGTGTAAACGTGCCATATTTTTTCTTTTAGCATACTGACCAGTCAAAAAACACACAAGTAGATAAATAGCCACCCCCAAACCAAGGCTATTTTCAGAGAACTAATGAATGCACCTTCTTGGATGTGAGGGTAAAAACAAAATTCTTAAAATTATCATCTTTTTTCCTAAAATTATGCCAACTCTTTATAAATTACTTACCTCTGCTTTCAAAGTTCTTGAAATGTGTAACCACGGATGTAGTAACATATCTTGCTACCAGATGGAGTTCTTCTGGTCCCAATTCCTGATCTGTAAAAGCAATGACTTCAACTTCTTCAAAAGTTGTAATTTTCTCTAAACCTGGAAACTTATTTTTCCACTTTTTTAGTAAAGTGAAATCTCCACATGTTACAAGGTTTTTGTTTTCTTTTTCAGTTTTATAGCTGATTCTTTCCCATTCCACATTTTAAGAAAGCTTTTCTGATCCTTTCTTTCTTCAGACGTCACAAAGCTTTTTTTGATATGAAAAATGGCTTCATTGTTTCCATACTTTCATTAGTGTGTGTGGGTGAACCTGGAAAGCCATAACTCACCAGCATGGTATTGATGTTATATTCTGCAGCTAAAGATATTTTGAGTGGAGAAATGATTGTCTGATTTTGGTTTGAGTGAAGCAGTCTTTGATTTTCACCTTCTTCCATTTCCCTGAAGGACATGCCATGTGCTAGTGCTGATTGTACAGAGACACTGCATTTCTCAGATGGTTTTTGTAAGACACTGTATATAGGGTGAGGGCTTGTGGGGAAAATAGAATAATTTAGGTTCCCCCCCGCTCCCACCTCAGGTCCGGTTGGGGGTGGTGCAGCACATTTCTTGTAAACAAGTTGTGTGTGGGTGGAGTTAGTGCACATGTGCACCCATGTATCTTTTTTGTTTGTTGCTAGTGTGTGTTCTTGAGTTTTGTGAAACAGTGCTGGTGGCAGAGCTCATGTCTAAAAATAGAGCATGTTTGCTCTGCTGGCAGCTGCTCAGTTTTTCTTTGGACTTTGCCAGTAGCAGTTGAGTTTCTGAGTTTCTCTTTGGACTGCCCAGGTATTCGATGTGCGTGTGCTGAATAAGGACTATTCTTTCTTCAATCAAGGCTCCAAGGACCTTTTTGCCAGTTCCCTAGCTCATAGACTGCATGTGAAGAGTTTGTGAACGGGCTCAAGGGGTCTGTGAGCTCCAGACCCCAGTCCTAGCTCTACAGGGCTGTTTCCTTTTATGGCTTGATCAAAATGGCTCAGGCCTTGGGCTTTACTTCTAGAATGTGGTGGTTTAAGTTCTGACCTGAGCCTTTCCATTGAATGTGTGGTTTTAGTTGTATCTCCTGCAGAGTATCTGAAATATGAAGGTAGATTTGAGGAAGCTCTGTTCTTTCTTTTCATAGCGCCCTCTGAAAAAAAACACCAAGCCAGGGATTTGTGGAGAATTATCCCTGCAGCTAACTCTCTTTAATTTTGAAGTGGAAATTTCCATCCTGTTTGCAGATTTGGCCCAATTAACAGTGTAGGAATTTTCAGCTCCTGGAGCATATTTTCCTTTGGATGGCTTTTCATCAATGACTGATAGAAATGAGTACACTGCTCCATTAGTGTGTTGATGATCTGACTTGTTACAGTGTTTTCTAGTCGAAGGTGATTCCTCTTGATATTTTTCTTTGTCTAGCTTGTTCTTAATTATAGAAAGCATGTCATTGACAGTATTAGCAGTATAAGGAAGCAATTCTGAGTGGAATGAATGAAGCCGTCAAAGTGTATCCTGTATGTTTTCCTGGGAAATCATAATACTTGATTTAGATTCACCAGGAAACTTATTCAGTGGTTGTAATTTTGGCAATATTTTTTTCACTGATGGTTTCTGGTGGGCAGCAAAAAAGTTTTCAATCGGTATTTTCACAATTTCAGAAAAAGCATGTGTAGAGACATGCTTAAACTGTAGGGTCTGTAAATGACTCTGAGGTGTTTAGAACTCCTTCAATGATCTCTTGAGTGATTTGGTGGCTAGAGCCCAAACAAATTTTGTCTTTTCATTTTGTGTTATAGATCGGTACATTGTTGATGTTGTTTGTTCTTACTAGAGCTTGTCTTCTGTTTACTTGAGTTTCTTTGCTATCTGCTGTGCACATCTGGGTCAAGAAGCACAACTCTAATTTTTCAAATAGCATTTCAACAATTTCCTGGCCAAATATATTAATTTGTGTTTGGGAATTCTCAGCTCTAGTAGAAACTGTTTTAAAATTATGGTATCTGCTTTCATAAGCCTCAAGAGGTGACAAATCTAAAAGTGAAACTCTATTAGACTCTATTAGAGTCTCTATTAGAAACAGAATTAGACTGCTCTAACTCTTGTTTTTATTAAAATTTCACTCAAAACAGTCTCAGCTACCATCAATAGCTTATATTTTTCATTTTCTGCGTCACTTGATTCTGTTTGCCATTTATCAAACATTCGTTTAAAAAATCTTCTTTAGGAAAAATTTTCTCTAGCTGTGAAGAAACATTCTCCAAAGAAGGATGTGCCTCTGGATTTGCAAGAGAGATTGTACTTAAATTCTTCTGTGAAAGTTTGAGTTTATCCAAAAGTGAACCTTTTGTTGGCTGAGCCAAATTGTTCTCGGTAGCATATAACCCTTGCAAAACTGTATTAACCATTTCACTTGCTGTCACAAGTTGATTAGAAGGTAAAGCTTTTACATTTATCGTTGCTCTATTTTGTTTCACTTCTTGAAATTCATTCACAACCGTTTCCAGAATATTACATACTATATCAGAGCCGGCCCGTGGCTCACTTGGGAGAGTGTGGTGCTGATAACACCAAGGCCACGGGTTCGCATCCTATATAGGGATGGCCGGTTAGCTCACTTGGGAGAGCGTGGTGCTGACAACACCAAGCCAAGGGTTAAGATCCCCTTACTGGTCATCTTTAAAAATATATATATATATATATATTACATAGTATATCCTTGGCATGCATTTTTAGTTCTGCAGTGGGGAGTTTCATTCTCACTAACTGGTTTTTGTTATCCCCTGTTAACAGCAGGTGTTGCAGCCCAATGGCAGTTTTGGACCAGCTGCTTCTTGGAGTCTTCTCCCTAGGACCTAACTTGGCTTTAACACCACTAGGTCCTAGATGTGGTTTTGTGCCAAATTTAGGCAAAGGGGTAACTTTTGATTTTTGTTTTAAAATTTTTCCTAAAACCTGTCCTGGGGCTGCCCTTAGGGCCAGTTTTAGAACTGCATGGACTCAGAGATCGCTTTTTATCAGACTGTTCTTTAGGGGACGAACGCTCTTCTAAATTCTGCAAAGCAAAATTTGTGATCTTTTTGAGAATCTTTTGGACCAATTCTTTGTCCACTCGTAAAGGAGAAAATTGCAGTAACGTGGTTTCCAAAGCAGTGACACTTTTAATGCCTGTGGAAGGATAAACTTGTGGTATCACATCTTCAGAGGGAGCACTTCTTTTTTCTGCTTGTTTCAACCCCCTAAACCGTGATGGATTCATCAGTTATTCATCACTGCCAGATGCTTCAGATTCTCTCCTGGTCTCATTATTTTCATATAAGGATGTCACAACTATTGAGAACGTTTTTTCAAAAACACTTTCAACTATTGCACCTGCTACACTGCTTATATGTGACTGCAAGGGTTTTTTTGGTGCTGCTGCTGCTGTTTTAATTGTAGAATCAGATGCAAAGTGGGGAAGTTTGTTAAACAGAGGGCAATGGTCTACATCTTCCATTACCCTTCGATACACCTTCTTTAAAATGTCCTTAACTACACTTAACAGAGCAGATGTTTTTTCCTGCCTACATTCTCCATTTTGGAATTGTTGGGAAAATATAGGAAAATGGTCAGGGCCCCTCAGATGTTCAGAATCTTGCTGAGCATTTGATGTAAATATGCACGTGCACCCAGGTGTCCTGGATTATCCTCTAGTGTAAGTGCACATGTGCACCCAGGTGTCCTGGGTTATGGACTTAAGTATGAGTGGCTCTGATCTACGGCATCTCCCACTCCCGGGATGTCCCCCTATGGGGGGACACGGGGAGGCCACTACTACTGCTGGAGGCTGCTGCTAGTGCCCCCAGGACCCTCCGCAAGGACACTGCCAGACCTGTAAGCCACTGGGCCTGTAAGCTGCTGCCGTTGAGGAAGCTGAGGACTGAGCTCATGTCATCTGCCAACAGCTCCTGGAATCTTTCCCAATTACCTAGCATGGACCTGTGTGTGAGGGGTCTGGGGGCCCAGTCTGTACAGTGGGTTTGGAGGGTCTGAAATAATGAAACATTTTGGCTTTAGTTATGATTTGCCTTTACAGGAATATTTCCTCCAAAATTCCTAGGTTTTCCTCTTCTGATATAATTTGGGTTTGATCTGGGCATTTTAGAAAGACAGTTCAGTGTTGTCTTCCAACTTTCTTTGACTTGGCAGTATTTCATTTTGTACAGCCAGCTGTGTAATGAGACTAGGGTTCTGTTTTGAGGACAAACTACCTTCCTTTAAAGATATTTTATCATGCAAATGCTTCAAGATATTGTTGACAGTTTCACTTGCAACGATGTTTTGTTGGAATGAAGTATTATTTGGATATGAATACATCTTTTGAATTTCTAGGTCCACGTCATTTTAAATAAATATCAGAATGGTACTGGCAATGATATCAGCAGACTCCTTAAGACTAGCTTGTGATACATAAATTGCAGGTTCACGTTTTTCTCTGTAATTAGCAAATGTGTAATCTGTGACCTCTTGACTGAGAATGGTTTCACCTGTTGATATTTTCAGTCTATTCACATTTAATGGCATTTGGTTTGATTCAAGAAATATACTGTCATCTTGTTTACAATTTGTAAATTTGGGGCTAACAAATGATTTTTCCCTAGTCTTGGAATCAAGAGTAACCAGCAAATCCATTCTTTTTGTGGCTGAAGATTTTAACCTATTCAAGATAGCTTCAGTAATGAAGTTAGCATTTTCCTCACATGGATCAGGAGCAGATTGCTTGCTGTCTTGTTTTTTAAGTATAGTTGTCTGATTATTATCAGAATAAGCTGATTTTACCTGTACATTTTTTTTTTTGTCTTTCTCGGAAATGGAAAGCTCTCTCTTTTCCTTTCATTTGTTGAATCTGTATCTGCTTTTGGAAATGCATCAATGTCAGAGACAATCTTGCAGAAACAGAATCCTTTGCATTTATGCCAAGAATGACAGCAGAACTGAGATTTTGAAGAACAGTACTGACCATGTCTTTGGAAATCATAGCAGTATATGACTTAGGAACTAAAAACGTTGGAATAGCTTTATTTGCACACTTGGGGACAGTTCCAGAATTTGTTTCTAGATGTCTTCCACCTACATTACATTTAAGACTAGATGCAGCAAGTGGGAAATTGTTTTCATCCAGTATTTTCTCACAAATGTCATTTAAGATTCCCTCAGTGGTATCCAGTATTTGAAATTGAAGGGTTTTTCGGTAATCACTTTTATTGAACAGCTTTTCCACAACATCTTCTAGCCAACCTGGATCAATCTCTCTATCAGATATGATTTTTTCATACTTGCCTTTGGTAGATACGATATCTAACATTGTGTTAACAATCTGATTTGTAATACTTTCAGAAACCACAAAATTATGAGTTAAGAATGGACTTTTTATTTGTTTATCTAACTTATGTTTGATTTCTTGTAAAATCTGTCTAGCCACTTGCATTGCATATATATTTAATTTAGAGACATTCAGTTGACCTATTGAGGTAGTCTTTCCCAACTTATTATGATCCACTGAGCAACAGGAAAATTGATCACGAGAATATGAATCTTTGGTTTATAACCATGGTTGGCTTAAGTCAGTCCCCTCCTGCTGCAAAGTTAAAGTCATTGGAACTGTGAAATTGATATGAGGACAACAGAGATCTTACTTTGGAAATAGCAAATGTTTCTAAGCTTGTTAATACAGATTGCATAATATCTTCAATTACATTAAGTTTGGTCAGTTTATCAATACTGAAACTGGGCTGAAGTGTACATGGATTTCTGTTTAATATGGCAGAATAAACAGAGGCCTTTCCTCCACGGGCATCTTCCAGAAGAGAGATATTTGCTGGAACAATGATAGTTTTATGCCTATTTTCACTTACATTTCTATCTGTCATGGCAACAACATAAAGTTTTTGAAATATGATTCTAACATCATCTGCCACAATGATTACATCTGTTTCAGACACTAAAGGATCCATTGTTTTATCCAGGGGTTGAACAGATGTTTGAGCAATTGGCTCATTGCCAGCATGAAAAATGTTACATAAATGGGACTGAGGGAAAGGAAGTACATTTAATTGATCAATTAAATCATTCTGAAAAATTTCATTCAGAATATTTCTTATAATGGGCATGATTGGGGACTTGTGGCTCTTTGAGTTCTACTTCAGTTTTTTTCAGTGTTCTTTCTAATTCCTGTTGCTCAAGAGAATCTGATTTAGTTTCTTCTTCTGGTGGCTTTTTCTCTCCAGCACTTTCTTTCTCTGTATCTGCAGGATCTTCTAGATATGACTCTGGTCCAGCTCCTCCAGGAAGAAAATTTCCATAGGTTGGCCTGTATCTGTAATTTTCAATGCCTGTCTCTTCCAGTTCAGTTTCATTAAACACATCTGGAGGCATTTCATCTAAAATAAAGTTGACTAGCTTTTTAAGTAGTTGTTTCTCTTAGAGTGGGTTGTGTACCCATGTTTTGAAATCTGGCAAGCTCATATTTAATTCAGTTTGAATAGCCTTCAAAATAGTACTTGATACCTTCTTTATATGCACAGGTAAGGCAGACTGCAATAGTTCTTCATGTGCGTTAGCACAGATGTTGGTACTTTCACTTTCCCAGTCTGTCTTCTTGTTCTTTTTATTTCCATTAATTATAATGTCCAGAGAATTTACATGTCTGTTGGCAAACGCTTCCAATTTAGCAGAAACTGTTTCAAGGATATCTGAAGTCATGACTTTCAGTTTATTTGGATACTTTTCCTTTGAGTTCCCTGTTTTGGGGGCAGTAGGTTTCTTCTTATTGGTAGTCATCTCTTGCCTGCCTTTCTGGATCACGCTGGACACCATGCTGGAGATTATGTCAGCATCTGCTCATTTCCTCAGTAAGTGAAGCAAATGATAGGCTGTCAGTGTCGATATACTCTGAGATAGTTTTATTTTATTTTTATTTATTTATTTTTCATTAAATTTTTATTTTGTCAATATACACTGTATATGATTATTATGGCCCATCACCGACACCTCCCTCCCTCCTCCCTCTCTCCCCTCCCCCCCAAGAATGTCCTTTCCGTTTGCTTGTTGTAACAACTTCATTTCTATTTGCTTGTTCTATCAACTTCAAGGAATTGTAGTTGTTATGTATTCTCCACACCCCAGTTTTTTTTGTGTGTGTGTGTGAATTAATTTGTTTATTTTTTAGCTCCCACCAATGAGTGAGAACATGTGGAATTTCTTTTTCTCTGCCTGACTCGTTTCACTCAATATTATTCTGAGATAGTTTTAAATTCTGAACTTGTAAAACTGCTATCCATCTCAGCGCTACATAATTTTGTAATGATATCTTCTAGAATTGTATGAGAAATGAGCTGAATGTCAGACTGAAATATGGTGGTTGCTCTCAAATTCTCATTGATCCACTCTCTGGCTTATTATCAGATGGGGGAGGACACGGATGGTCTTCTATGAGCTTGCATAGCATGTCATATAAGGTTTCTCCAATTCTATTTAATACTTGCAATCTGGTGCATTTGTGAACTTTCTTTTGCCTAGGAGGACAATGAAAAGGAGAAAATGCTTGTTGGTCAGTGTCACCAGTTCCATTTGAGATTTTAGACCTTAGCTGCTTTGCAGGGAGTGGAACATTGCTTTTATCTGTCTTTCCACTTACCTCACAAATACAAGTTACTAATGAACTTGTCATAAGGTCATTGTTATTTTTGTGACAACAGAGTCTAAATCCTTTTCGGTCTTGGCCAAAACTCCTGTGTCTAGAAAGTTCTTGGGAGGGCCCCTCTCCTTAAGATTTAGATTTTCCTTTTTGTATTGCAGTTCTTTCTGGATAGCATCCAGAACGGTTTTTACCTCTTTAGTTGTGTATGTGCTAAGTTGAGATTGAAACAAAGATTTCTTGCCAGGTGCAGGCTTTGAACTGGCTGCATGGCTTTCTGCTTTGAAGCATTTTTGCAATTTTGGACAAATAAATGACTTCAGCTTCTTAATTATATGTGTGATCTCATCAATAATATGAAGAAAAGATTTAGATGCTGATTCACTTTTTTCAGATTCTAACCAGGGATGCTTTGTGGGGTTTATACCAAGTGTAGCTAAAAATTTCATCTTTTTACTCTCAAGCCATATTTCTAATGGCTCTTTATTTGGTAGGTCAGCATTATCTAGAGAAGTTTGGTGTACTGATGAAGAAATGGAATGTTTGATGGCACCGATGATGTAACTAGAAGCCACATGAAGTATTTTTAATACAGCATCAGATATTTCTTGAGCCACTGTATGGATTTCTGACATAGAGAACATCTGGTCCATCCGTTCTTGATGTGACAGACCTCATAGTTTTCCTGAATGACTGGGGGGCCCTGAAGATATATCTTTGAGCAATTCTGCTAAAATATTTGTAATTATGACTTCTGATGCTTTTTGTATTTGATCCTTTTCATCTTGGCTGAAAATCCAAATATCTTTATTCGAACATGTCTTGTCCTTATAAAAGTCTTCATTATTAAAAGTGGGAAGGCCAGTCTTTAACCCCCAGTCATGAAATGCTTCTTTGCCTTGACAAGCAGAGTTTGTACGTGAGTTGATATTTCTTTTATATTTAAGACCAGCATTTCCTTTGTTGACCAGTAGTCAGGAACCTGTTCTTGTAATTTTGCTTTTTCATCCTTGATAGATGAAATCAGCACATTTTCCACAATTTTTTTTATTTCTTCATTTTTGTCTTCAGAGTAAAGGACCATGCCAGGGACATTAATAGGTGGCAATGGTTGCCCATACCTAGGATGATGAGCTACTCTAGTGCCAGCAAGTCTGTTCTCTTCTTCAGTGCCAGGAGGACTGCTCAGTCTGGGGCATCTATACTTGTGTACATCTGTTTTCACTGGTTTCCGATGTAGCTGAGTCAAGATATCATCAAGTAGCTGAAGGATGACCACTGTTTCTTCAGTTGCAATAAACCTTTCATTTTTAAGTCCAATTTGTATATAATCTAGTATTGTGCCAATTGCTTCCTTTATATAACCAACCAGAGAGGACTGGGATAAAATATTTGACACTAGGGCCAGCCCATGTCTCACTCGGGAGAGTGTGGTGCTGATAACACCAAGGCCCCGGGTTCGGATCCCATATAGGGATGGCCGGTTTGCTCATTGGGTGAGTGTGGTGCTGACAACACCAAGTCAAGGGTTAAGATCCCCTTACTGGTCAACTTTAAAAAAAAAATATATATATATATATATATATATTTGACACTAAATTTTGTATTTCTTCTTTGGTAATCAAATTGGCTGCATCAGATTCAGCACTAGATTTCCTTTTGCTGGCTCGTTGAAGGAACGTACATGTTTGATCTTTCGTATATTGCTGATAAGCAGGTTTAGGTGTGACTTCAAGATGAACACATTCATTTTGCTTAGAAGACAAGAGAGCCATCAGTGTTTCTAAAATACCATGAACCACATCCTCTGCAAGATCACTCATGTTCTCCAAAGTGTAAGGCAGTGAAGCTTTTACAGATTTTTCTTTTGGGGAAATGAAATGTTCTCCACTGGCTAAATCTGATTTAAAGTGGGCCAACACATCTTCTTGTGAAAATACCTCACTACTTTTTTGTTCAACTGCAGACTGTAGCTTCTCAAGCACATTTCCCACAATTCTGGCAGCTGCTGAGGGGATATCAACTTTGGAGAGCAAGTCTCCTTTGTCAGCCTCAGGTTGGTCAACCAAAACTTCATCTGTAAGAGAGGAAAGGCTGGGGATGGCTTGGGATAAATCAGACACCATTTCTTGAAAAATATTTTCTAAAATTGACTCAGTTTCCTCTTTTAGGTAACGTTTAAAGTTAACAAAGGCATTCTTTAATTCTTGCATCTCATTTCCAACTTTTGCTTTTCCATTGGAAGACAGTGGGCATTCTAAGCCGTCTATTTCAGTGTCTGTTTCATCTTTAGGTTTCTTTGGGTCTGTTTCATCTGATTTACAGGATTTGAGCTGTACCGATTTACAGTTCTCATTATGTTTAATTTCAGAGGTTATAGGCTGTCCTTTCCTGTGATCGGTTTTTCCCACAAATGTTCCTTCTGTATGGGCATAAGATGGTCTTAAAGGTGTGGCAGGTTGGCCCACCGACTTGTCAGCTGCCTTTGCACAGGGCTCTGCCTGAAATGTCTTAGTTGTTTCATATATTAACGTTTCACTGCATGTACTACAGCAACTCAAACTATTTGAAGAGAGGGCAGAGTCAGCAGACATTGGGTGTGTACTATTTTGCAATCTTTCTTCGTATTTTGTGATGGCTGGGTACAGTATACTGGTCACTGCAGCCACAACCCATGTCATTATATTATGAATTATACTGTTCAGTTCTTCAGAAGTTACCTGGAAAGGATGTGAGCAGGACTATAAGGAATATCAAATACTTACTCTATTTAATTTACTCTATTCTACAGATGGGGGCTAACCTTTAATTCTGTGTATTAAACAATGCATAGCTAGAATACAGTTATGATGTATAGCGAGAACATGGGAAAAGTTCTCTTTAGGACATCAGATTTTTAAGTTGGCGATGGAGTTTACATGTGTTGTCCCCTCCAAATTTCATGTGGAAATTTGATCCCCAATGTGGCAGTGTTGGAAACTGATTGAGTCATGGGGGCGGATCCCTCATGCATGGATTAATGCTCTCCCTGGAGGAGGAGGGATTAATGAGTGAGTTCTCGCTCTTAGTTCCTGCGAGAGCTTGTTGTTTGTAGAACCCTGGCACCTCCTCTCTCTCTCTCTCTCTCTCTCTCTCTCTCTCTCTCTCTCTCTCTCTCTCTTCCTCTCGCCATGTGATCTGCTCATACCCGCCGGCTACCTGCCACTTTCCACCATGAGTAGAAGCAGCCTATGCCTGTGCCAGATGCAGCTGTCCCAGAATCGTAAGCCAAATAAACCTCTGTTCTTTATAAATTACCCAGTCTCAGGTATTTCTGTTATAGCAACACAAAATGGACTAATACAGTTGGTTTAGTCTTTAGGCTGTGATCTATTATTCTTTGAATATGATTCCTTTTGACTCAAAAGCCCTTGGAAGTTTTACTTTTAGCATTTATTATTGGAGATAAATGACTTTCTGGTAAAAAAAAAAAATAAAAATAGCCAAGTGAGTGTCTAGGCTCATACAAAACAAATGCTTGGCACGAAGTAAAACTGTATTTATGATCCAGGCAATGTTTATTAAAAATATAAACCAGATTATCTCTAACAAACTATTTCATGTAGCAAATTTGCAGCCAAGACATTTATGTGCTTAGCCTCTTTTTGCTTAGGCATCTGCTTAGTTAAGATATGAGGGTAAAAAATAAGGCCCCATGGTGGCTGGGGTCAGCCTGTGGGCCCTGCGGCTGACTGTAGCCTTCCTCTGTCAATTGACTGTGTTTATATATGCAAATGACTACAGCTAATTGTTAAGGGTTAATTGTCAGGTAACAGCACTGATGATTTAGGGGAAATAAATAGGCTTTGGGTCCAACAAAATACTATCAATGCAAACTGTCTTGGATAGGGAGGTGGAGGACAGATCATGAGTAAAGAAACACACTCATTTAGGTAGAAAAGAAGGGCTGAGCTAGAACCGGGACTCAAAGAGCCAGGAAGGCTGAGCAGTAGACCGAAATCGGAGTTCCCTTAGGTCTGAGCCTAAGTGGCTAATTGTGCTCCCTATCACCACTTGACTGGCCAGGTGTAGATGCAAAGTACATCTGCAAAACTCTGTACCTGTTTATGTACTTCTGCTTATTGCAGGGTATATTTTGGGAGCATACAAATCCTCATGCCTATAATAAAATAGTATGTTTTTAAGTTGTTGTTTTCCTCAAGATAGCCAGACCAGGAGTGTTTTCCTTCCACAAGAAGTGTACTTCTCAAGGCTGTAGATACAAGTCAGTGGAGGCAAAGGCCTGGCACCTGGCATTTGAGCACCAGGGGAATGATAGGATCCCTATAACATGACTGTTGCCCCCCCATTATCTCCAACGTTAGTGCCCAGATTGTTCAGGTTTAGGCCAATGTTCAAAGATAAGTTAACCCCTTGCTGTATGCAGCACCCTTTCTCCTGACCCGTTAGAGGGTTGACGGTCAACCCAGGGAAGAATCATTTTATTCCACTATAACTCCCAAATCTCTTAATGCAATTTTTAGTGTAATAAATTACATATAACATAAAATTTACCATTTTACCATTTTAAAGTGTACAGTTCAGCAGCACTACATACATTAACAATGCTGTGCTGTTGTGCAACCATCCCACCATGTGGTTGTTTTACTGCCTTTTTTTAAAACCTACTACACAGACCAGAAAATGGCAATTGAGTTTGAAAAACTTATTTTGTGATGACAGAATATGGCTGAAAAACACTTGTTTTATATAAACATGTTCTAAATCAAACACTAATAATAACATGTAAACATTAATAGGGAAGTTACTCACCTTCTTGGTCTAAATCCATTTTAATACATATGAGCAAGAATTTCAATATATATTATTTTCTTATTACCAGAGATCATGTACATCAGACCTACGCTTTTTTTTTTTTTTTTTTTTTTTTTTTTTTTTTTTTTTTTTACTCTTAGGAGAGCGGAGAAGCATTTCCAACCTTGGTATATAAAATAGGGGCATTTAAAAAATTTTCAATGAAGTAAAATGTGATAAACAGAATCTGATTTTTCAGTTTATTTTCACTATATTATTAAACAGAAAAATATTCTTTTGGTGCCAATGTGTCTTTGTGCTTGTTCATGATCTATGAATTGAACAGGTGTATGTGTGTATGTGCTTGAGAGTCTGTACTACTCCCCTGAACCCCTCTCTTGTTCACATTTGCTCTGTCTAGACTCACAGTTGGGGCTAATCAGATTTACTCTCTTGTCTTTGCTTGGCCCAAGTTGCAGCTCTCTAGTGACCAGGTCTTTTCTTTTGATGGAGTAGTCAACCTAAGATTCTTCTTACTTCTAAGAAAATTATTGGACAGATCCAGGCATCCTGGCTCACCTGCCTGAGCGGTGGGACACTCAGCCCTGAGACAGGTCTGCAGTGGTTTGCAAAGGCATTTCCCTTAATGGTTTCCTATTATGGAGTGCATTTGTGATATTTGATGCCTTTCCTGTGATGGCTAGACCTCCTAAGTCTCCCCCACCTAAGTCTCCTGAGCCTCTTTGCCCAAAGGGTCATCACTCCCTTTTAACAATAAGTTTGGACCCCTGAAAAACTCAAGATTAACAGTGAATGAAAGTCAGGCAAAGAGACTGACTAATGTCAACAGATGATTTCTGGTTGTCAGATTCACAGATTTTTCTCTTATTAAGGATCCTTAATATGTTGCTTTATAAGTGAATTTCATTCTACATACTTTTTCTTGATAGCGATTTTGATAGCAGTTTTGTTGTCTGAAAAGTCAAGAGAGATTGATTTTATTACTTAGGGCTAATAATTTGTGGAACTTCCCTCCAGATTCTGATATAACACTCCTGATCCACCTTACTGTGCTTATTTTGTGTAGTGAGCTGGGAAGACCATGGGGTTGGAGAGAGAGGGGATGGGCTAGTCCCTTCTGCCTGCTCGGCTTGATCAGAGCTTTCTGATAATTCACTTTCTGTCCACTTCCTGAAAACTCCTAGTCTCTTCCCTCTGCCCCACAATAGAAAAAGATCTACGGATGATTATTCAATAACAATGGATAAAAATGGTAGTTTTCTGATCATATTCGATACCAAATTAGATGTAACCCTTTTCTAGGTATCACATTGTTCTTTTCTGTGTTCTAACCAGAATTATCATCAGATGCTACACAGAATCAAAAATACATTTTACTAAATTGTAACAAATAGGAGAACAATGCAATCGTGTAAAAATTATAGACTAAAGAAGTTTTTTAAAAAACAAGGCCGAAGACTGCAATTCTGATTTATTTTCATATTTTTCTGCCAACATGGATTCTGTGCTTCTCTTCTTTCTGTCCTCAAAGGAAAAATGGCACCTCATCTTCCTTTGTACTTGGCCTGCATCTTGTGTTACCAAATTTACTTTTTTCTCCAAGGCCTACAATTCAATTTTGAGAGATACTGCTAGAATGAGAAATTACAAGCTGATTGATTCCTGGTAGGAAAAGAAAATCTTCGAGGTTTCAGCTCAGTAGTAGGGTTAGATAGCAACAGCCCATCCTTAGACTAGTACCTTTTTGCAATATGGAATGTGGAACATGAATGCTGATGCCAGTGATATAGTTTATCCTTTGGATTCACTCATTTTCCTTCATTTATTTCCTCCATTTATTTTCAAAAATGAATTTGATAACACAAGGTGCAGGCCAAGTAAAAAATCCATTTTCTCAGGCCAACTCTGGGACAATTTCCTTTCTGTAAATTCTCTGCAATCTAATGCTCCCAGATTCTTTTTACTGCTCTTTCTATCTCATACCAAAGACAGCAAGTGGAACCCAGTGAGTCCTATGTATTTGCTGCTATCTGTCCCCACAGATTTTCTGTCCCAAAGGTATGCATTTAGATAAAAGGAAAAAGCAAAGAGCTGAGAAAAAAGCTAACCAATGAGAAAAGCCTCATATAAGACCACTAGAAACTAGGTATAATATTGGATACTATCTGGAATTTGCAATGAACTATCAGATTCTTGTTGGAGTCAACCGAGCAGAAACGTGCAAATGAACTGGCTGTTATATTGGCAAATTCCATCACAATTCCAGGAGTGACATGATAGTCCATCTACTTTTCCTTAGTCTAAAGTCTCTAATTACATTGATGCTACTAAAGTAAAGCATCTAAGATTTAGGTCATTTGTGATGCCAACTCTCTACTTCTTAATAAAGAGGGCAGTGATATTAATGACAGTTCAGAAATTCTAAAGAGAAGGCACAGTTTTTCAGCTTAATTTGCCATGTCATAAAACTATAAATATATCTTTATGCTCCTGATCTTCTCCTCCATATAACCTCACTTTAGTCCAGAAGATACCTGAAAGATATCTTCACTTGGTTGGCCAGCCATCATCCAATGGAAATTAATGTGGCAAGACTAAATTTCAATCGTTCTGCCTAATATTTCTGAATATCTAATCTCTAAATCTAATTGGTGGGTCCTGTATCTTGGACCCATAGCTTTGGAGTGATGGCTGATACCTCCTGATTGCCCATACCACATAGTCCGTTCTATTGCCAAATCCATTTGCTAATTCTGGTGTCTGAATGAGACTTGAAAGCAGAACCTCTGTGTCCTAACATCATTGTTCCAATCTGAGCCAAAGACTAGGTAGTTCCATGGGTGGCTGACATTATATCCACTCTCATTTTGTCCTCAACTCATTTTCTGGTATTATTCGTGTTTCCCTGTCTTTTCTCCTGATACATTGTGGAGTGAAGCTGAGGTCAAGGTCAAGGTCAATGCTTCATTTATCTTGGTGTCTACCTAATACCCAGCACTATGCTGTGAACAAAGTAGGTTCTTAAGAAATCTTGGTAAATACATTCCATGTAACACTTTTTTGATCTGTGCATACTTCTCTCTTCTCCAAAATTGAGGCCTTTGTGCAGGCCACAGATCACTAATGAACTTCTACAGCTGGCTCCTTGTTAACTGTCTTCAATTTGTCCTACATGCTGCTGTCAGAGAGTTAATTCAGCAGAGTTGCTGATTTAAGAATATCATGTCTCTCCTCACAGCCATCAGACTGACAACTATTGAATGAAATACAAACTACTGACTGCCCTCTTCAGGGCAACAGACTCACTGCCTTATCCTCTTCCTTCCCAATCAGAAGAACATACTCATTATCTAAATGCAAAGTTTAATTGTTGTGACTGTTTATCCCTACCATGATCTTATCACATTTTCTTATTCTTGTTCTGATTTCTTTGCTTCTTAATTCTATTTTATTAAGCTTACAGTGTATGTCCTTTGTGTTAAGCCCTAGAAAAAAAACAAAAAACAAAAAACAAAGAACTAAAGAGTTGAGGGGTGAAAAGAGAGAGGGGATAAATGGTGGAACTGCCATCATGTGTCTGCAGTTGAGCCTTGGAAAGCAAGAAGCTGCATCAGAACAAGAGGACTAAATCAAAGGCCTTGAACCTGAATTATTCTCTGCAAGGTAAGGGAATGTGATGTGGGCGCAATGGGCAGATCCAGACCACATGGTGCTATCAGCTAGGTTTATATGTGCTCTGGCCCGGAGCTGCCTTGGTATAGCTTAAGGTATTTTAACCCTGTATATGTGAGAAGAATGGTGGAGAAACTTGAGGTCATGTATGGAGTTCTTCATCTTAGCCGAGCTAAGATTTTTAATAAAATGGTATCCAGAGAATTTGCTAGTGAAAAGACTTAAGTGATTCTATAGCTCTGTAATCTAGGGTGGAGGGAGAAGAGGAGGAGAGAGGCAGGAATTAACACCTTATAAAACTGCACATAATCATTACTCTTCCACCTTTATTTCTTTCCTTTTTTTTTTTTTTGTCTTTTTTTGTGTCCGGCAACGGATCGCAACCCTCAGTGTCACGCCCGTACCGGACCGGGACCGGCAACGGGATCGCAACCCTCGGTGTTGCGCCCGCACCTCACTCAGCCAGTGAGCGGGAACCGGTCTGTATGTGGGATCCGAACCCTCGGCGGGAGGCGCCACCGCGCTCCCAAGTGGCGCACTGTAGCAATGCACCACTGGGCCGGCCCTAAAGTGTCTTTCTTTGTATATCAGAGTGAATTCTATTTCCTGCCAGAATTCTGAGCAATCCACCATCTTTAAATTCCTACAACCAATGAGTACAAAATTACAACTGGATAGAAGAAATAAGTTCTGATGTTCTATGGCACAGTAGGGTGACTACGGTTAACAGTTAACTTCTGTATATTACCTAATAGTTAGAAGAGAGGCTTTTGGGCCCGGTGGCGCACTGCTATAGTGCGCTGCTTGGGAGCGTGGCAGCGCTCCCGCCGAGGGATTTCTTTCAATTGACTCAATATTTGGATTAGTCAGTTTCCTTCTTTTGGCATCTTTGTATGGCATGAGCACTCAGCAAGTCAGACAAACTCATTTCCATTAGTCCTTAGCTCTAAATCCTTCTCCAGGAAGCTTGGTCTGAATGTCAACACCATTTTCCACCACACACTACTTCACTTTACCCAATCATTTGCATCATAACTTGGGATTTATAAAGCCTATCCCATACCTCATTTGTTTTGTTGAGTGTTTTAAAGATGATGGCGTTGAGTGTGTGTGTTCCACTGGGAGTTATTTCATGTACATGAAATATTATTCAAGGTCAAGGAGAATAGAGCATTAGCAGAATAGGTGGCCCCTAGGTTTGAGGGGTGAAAGACCCCCAGGCTAAAAGAAAATCTCCATTGGCCTTTAGTTTCCATCATAGAGATTGATTACTTTGGGTTATAGTGCAGATATCCTTAGGATAGGGTGACAGATGACATCATTAATACTACATAGTAAACTAATTTATCATCATTAGGAAACCAGTAACCTCAAAAGGCACAAAAGGTGCACGTTTGAGTAGGGAGAGGAGAAGAAGATAGACCAGATCCTCGAAAGCTGCCCGGAGAGGAGAGGTGGTGGTAGCATTCCACCTGAAAGTGGAGTGAAGGCCCTGGCTGTTGGGGGAGCACCGAACTGAAATGAGAATAAAGAGACAGAGAAGGTTGAAGAGTATGAATGACTAACTTTTCTTACTTTACAATTTTAGATTAGTCCTAAGAGGTTGCAAAAGATGGGAGAGTTTCACTACAGATAAGTAAAAGAATGAAGAATTCCATGAGAGAATCTGCTCTCAAGCAGCATTACTGTATAATTATGAAAATAACATAATAATTTATTAATTTTTCTTAGATACTTATTTAATGAATCATGAGAAGGAATGATTCTCTGAGCTGCAGGTAGATTTTCAGACAGAAAAAGAAAATTATTATTTGTTGGTATCCTTCACAAGCTACTTGTGAAATGGTAATTAACATATCTTTTTTTTCCCATTGGCCAAAACCCAATAATTAACATATCTTACTAGGTCTTTATTCCCTTTCGTCAATGCTCTGTTTCAACTCTCCGGGGATTCTTGGGGAGGCATAAAATATACCTTGAAATCTAGGGCCGTTGACTACCTCACCAGCCTAATCTCTGGTCACTGTTCAATATATATTCTGTCCTCCAGAGATACCGAGCAATATGCAATTCCCTAAACATATGATGTTTTTCATACCCCAGGGCCTTTGCCCTTACTGTTTCCTTTGTCTGAAACTCTAGTGTCTCTTTTTTAAACTTCTCATCTTTTAGGATTTGTTCAGCTTGTGTGACCTCCTCCCCTGAGTCTTCCTTGCAATCTGCCTAGGCATCTGCTGTGAATGCTCCCAAAGCACGCTGTATACCCTTCTATTATAGGACTTACTATGCTGTATTGTAATTACTAGTTTACAGTGTCTTGCACATAGTAGGCACTCAATAACATTTATTGAATTAATTCTTTAATATATGTGTTTGCTCAATGCTCATTAGTCTGCATGTCATAAATCTCTTCCCACTCAAACACTGTCTAACATATCTGTATGTCATCTAGTTCTATAAGTGGATTTCAGTAAATATTTCTGGATAATGATACTGAAGCAAGTCTTCAAACAGAACACGTCCATAGGAATTTGGTGTTTGTCAATTATGCATATACATGGCTAAATGAATGCTCTGAATTATAGAAAGTAGTATTACCAATTAGAGCCACTTCAAAGTGAAGGTGAATTGGTATTTATTTTTTTCCCAATAAATGTGAAGTGTATTGCAAGTAACCTATAAATTACAATGATCTGTTTAAAAAGTTTTACTTAAATTCTATGCACCTTCTTGAGTTTCTTTGTGTGTGTTCAGTTTTGGAAAGGAATGAGCTGGAATTAATAGTGCACAAGCCTGAGAAATTAAGTGTGAAGATAATACTGTTGTGGTGGTTTTAGAATATGTCCACAAATTCTTTGATACTCTTTTCTCCAAAGTGTAGTGGTTCTCTTCCCCTTAAGTATGTTGCTTCTAATGAATAGCACATGGTGGAAGTGATGGTATGTAACTTCTGAGACTGGGTCAGAAGATATGTTGTGGCTTCAGACCCTCTCTTGGATCACTTACTCTAGGGGAAGCCAGCTGCCATATTACGAGGACACTCAAGAAGACCTATGGAGAGGCCTACGTGGCGAGGAACTGAGACCTCCTGTCAAGAGTCAGGAAGGAACTGAGGCCTCCTGCCAACAGCCCTGTGATAAGCCACCTTGGAAGTGAATCCTCTTGTTCCAGTCAAGCCTTCAGATGACTGCAGCGGCCCTGGGATGATATCTTGACTGTAAACTTCATGAGAGATCCCAAGTCGGAACCACCTAATTAAGCTGCTCCTGTATTCCTGACCATAGAAACTGTGAGATAAATGTTTTCTAAAGCTGCCAGGTTTTGGCGTAATTTGTTACTCAGCAATAGATATGTAATGCAACTGTTAAAAAATAAAGAACTCTCTGGTTTCCAGCAATGTGGAGGATTGAATATCCTAAAAAGCCTAAATGTGTAAAACTTATTAGAAATGCAATGGGAATTTGATATAAATACAATTACTGTGGAGAACTTCAATATACCTCTTTGATGGCTGGACACATTTAGTAGATAGTAAGAAAAGAGTCTAAGGAATTAGTAAAGACATGGAAAGATCAAATAGAATTGGTCAACGGACACAAAGAATGATTGCGTATTGTAATGATGAATAAGCTAACTATACTGATCTAACCACCATGCTTTCTACACAATTATTGAAAATCAATGTTGCGCCCCACATGTATGTCTAATAAAAATAAATAAATAAATATAATATTCAGAGTCTTACAGCCTTCAAGTGGAGAATATGCATTTTTTGCTGTGCCCATGGAACACTTTGAAATATCAATCACGTATTTGGCCACAAAGAAAACCTTAATTGCAATGTGATAGAGATTGACAGGCTACATTCTTTAAACCTAATAAAAAATATTACCCAATGTATTAATTTCTTGGTAATTAAGAAACATATTTATGGATAACTCTTAGATCAAAGAGAGGATTAAAATGAGAAAATACAATTTATCTAAAACAGAATACCCCGTGTCAAAACCTATGGGGAATAACAAAAGCTGTTCCCATAGGTTTTGAAATAAAGTGTTCCTTCATCGCTTCTTCCATGAGTCCCAGACTAGTATCTCTAACTGCCCGCTTGACTGTTCCACTTAGACGTCCTACTTGGATGCCTACAGGCACCTCAAACTCAATATATTCACAGCTGAACTATTTTTTTTCATCCAAACTTGTTCCTCCTTCTGTATTGCCTGTCTACTGAATGGCACTGCTCTTCACTGTCCACTTAGTTGCCCAGTCTAGAAGTCTGGGAGTTATCTTCAGCTCTTCTCCTATATTCAATTGGTAACCAAATCTCAGTCACTCTCAGATTTGATTCCTTAGTTTGAGTCAGATCTGGGCCCAGCTCTCCATGCTCAGTGCCACTGCCTTTGTTCAGGACTCATTTCTTGCCTTGTCTACTGTAATAGCCTCTTAAGTTGTAGTAAGAGGCAGCATGATATTATGGTTAGGAGTGGTTGAGTAAGACACACCTGTGTTGAAACTCTGGCTTTGCCACATATTCTGTGACCTTGGGCAAGATAAACTAAGTGACTCTGAGATTTAGTTTACTTATATGTAGAATGGTTAATACAAATATTACTGATCTCATTAAATTATGGGAAGAGTTAAATGAAAGAACATAAAGGGTTTAGCACAGTAGCTAGTACATAGTAAGTGTTCAATAAATGCCAACTGTTATTTTTATTGTCTCTTTGCCTCCAGTCTCTTTACTTCTTCTTCTTCTTTTTTTTTTTTGTCTTTTTCGTGACCGGTAAGGGGATCGCAACCCTTGGCTTGGTGTCGCCCGCACCGTGCTCAGCCAGTGAACACACCGGCCATTCCTATATAGGATCCGAACCCACGGCGGGAGCGACGCTGCGCTCCCAGCGCTGCATTCTCCTGGGTGTGCCACGGGGCCG
This sequence comes from Galeopterus variegatus, assembly GCF_000696425.1. Classification (NCBI taxonomy): domain Eukaryota; kingdom Metazoa; phylum Chordata; class Mammalia; order Dermoptera; family Cynocephalidae; genus Galeopterus; species Galeopterus variegatus. The sequence goes on from NW_007727512.1 coordinate 400,079, forward strand.
GCCCAGTCTCTTTACTTCTAATTCTATTTTCCTTTTTTTAAAAAGGCAAATTCTGACCATATTCTGCCCTTGGTGATATTCTTCAATAGTGGCCCTTGGATAGCAGAATAAAAGGTAAATGCTCAGCATGGCCTATCAGAATCGGAATGATCTAATCCTTATCTACCAGTCATGGTTCATCTTCTGCAAATCTCTAACTTGAAGTTTTAGCTAAAGCAATTCTGAAACAGTTTATATTTCCACAAATACACTATGCTCTCACTTCTGTATCTTGGTAAATGTATTCCCTTTTCTTAGAAGGTTCTCTCTACTATTTGTCTGCCTAGAAAATTATTTCTCATCTGTCACATCTTAGCTCAATTTTGGCTTCTTCTGTAAAAACTTCCCTAACCTCCCTACGTTTCCACTGGACTTTGTACATACTTCCACAATGCACTTATAATATTGGATTGTAATTATTGACATGATTGTTTCCTACTAAACTGTAAAGTCCCAGGGTAGGGACCATGACTATTCCCACTTTGTATGTTCAGTAATTAGCACAGTGCCTGGCAGGTGGCAGAAGCTCAATAAACGAACTAATAGATTGCAGGATTTGCTTAGTAACTGTTGCTGTTTACCTGACTCATAGATTAAGCTTGATTTCTGTCCCGACCCACGGGATATTCAACGCAAACCCTGGAGGGGGGAGTGGGAATGGGATGGAAGCAAGAGACATGAGAGATGGGAGACAAGACAG
>NW_007727512.1:404264-405545 GCF_000696425.1 Galeopterus variegatus
ACCTTTTACGATTTTGTAGTAAGAGCACTCAAGTGTCTCTCTCTCTCTCTCTCTTTTTTTTCTTTTTTCTTTTTTGCTGTAAAACCTTTTAAACAAACTTATTTACCTAAACGATTATCAAGACTTACTCAGACATTCTGTTTTTGTTCTATACTTTTTGTTTTTTTAAATAGCCAGTCATTTTACTCTAGGACAAAAATACACTGTACCAGATAAAAATTGTTATTATTTTATTTATTTATTTATTTTTTAGGCCCTCCAACCATAACCATACCCCACATTTATGGCCTTCTTTAAATCACCTCCTTTTTACATACTTGTTTCTTTTTTATCGATGTTCAATTGGCCTAATTTTTCTTTTTTTTTTTCCTTTTTGTTTTTTTTCGGGTCCGGCAACGGATCGCAACCCTCAGTGTCGCACCCGTACTGGACTGGGACCGGCAACGGGATCTCAACCCTTGGCGCCGCGCCTGCACTTCGCTCAGCCAGTGAGCGGGAACCGGTCTGTATGTGGGATCCTAACCCTCAGCAGGAGCGCTGCCGCGCTCCCAAGCAGCGCACTGTAGCAGTGTGCCACCGGGCCGGCCCAGCCTAATTTTTCTAAAAATTATATATAAAGGGTTTATATAAATTATATGTATATACTTAGTTTTATTTTTGGTTTTGGTGGGGTTAACAATTTAAAAGCCTCTAGCAAAGACAAATGTAGTCCTGTTTGATTAGTAAACCCAGTCAACAATGTTTGTTGATAAGAGAATTTTTATACCTTCAGGTTAGTAAATAAGTATCCATTTATTAGAGCAAATTATACAAAGCCCAGTTTGAGTTTTAGTTAAATTTAGCAAATACATATTTATGGTTTCTCAGCCAAAAACTTGGTGTATTAGATTTATACCCTTGTCAGTTAGTGCTAAGACTTATGCGATATTTGGCATAAGTTCCCTTTCATTAGCCATTTTTGGGTACCGGGTTTCCACGTGGCATTTGAAGCCATGTGGAATCTAGAGAGGCAGAGGGCAGTATCTACTATCTATGTCTCTAAAAGATATTGTTCCTCCCAGCATGGCCAGGAGGCAGAGCTGAGATAACAAGGAGACACATTGACCTAGAGACAATTTTAGGTAAAAGGTTTGAATCAAATTTTGAAAATATATATATCCAAATTTTGAAAATATTTTTATCAAAACTTTAGAAAATTTAAGTCATGTGAACTTGAAAATTATACTTATTTATTTAATGAGCGTGCATTAATTATAAGCCAATTAGGTACCTTGCACATAA
>NW_007727513.1:0-41436 GCF_000696425.1 Galeopterus variegatus
CCAGGGGCTGAGCCGGTAGAGAAGCAGGTCATGCCAGCTGGCCTGGGAGCCAGGCTGTAAGAGGTGCTTACATGTAGAATGGGATGAAGGGAATTGTATTTACCAGAATTTTCAGGGAGCAAAGACACCAAGCAGCATGTGTTTGAAATGACTGTTTTGACAAGAGTTGTGTTTTTTTTTGGGGAGGGGAAGAAATGCTTGAGGAACACCAGTGGGTCTCTAAGCTGCCTCCCTAGGTGGTAGGTCTCCGCAGGTGAAGGGCTCTGGCTTAGCTGAGTGAGAGGTGAAAGCCAGTTGCTGCCAGTGATCTTCATTCCAACCCCAGAGCTCAGGCCCGCCCCTAAAGCAATATTGAACAAACATTTGCAGAATATGCTATTTGTGGGACCCCATTCTTTACCATCCCAGATCATTTAGGTCAGGCTTGGTCAGAGGTTAGAGTTCAGGGATGAGAAGACTGAACTCTGCTTCTGGCTGTGTGACTTTGGGCAAATGACTTAACCTCTCTAGGCTTTAATTTCTTTAAAAAATGGTGAGCTAAGACTCAGACTTGAAGCTCTTGCCCAGGGCTTTCCTTGAAACCAGGTGAACCATGCTTGCTGAAAACAATGCTTTTGAGATCCCAACAGGCTGGGGGGACTGGACTGAATGGAAACAATAATAACCAACCTGCGTGATGCACGCACCATGAGCAGCACCTCTGAGAGCACAGGACGTGCATTAACCCACTGAATTCTTCCAATGACACCCACGCTGATCAAGTACCTTCTGCATTCCTCAGCTCTACTGGGAATGTGGGGCTAACGTCATGTCCCCATTTCTCAGATGAGAGGGAAAATCACAGGCAATAACTAAGGCCAGGGAGAGTAAGTGGGCATGTAGCTGTGGCAGGGCCTAGCCTTTCATGGTACCAGCCCCTGATGCTGGTTCTCCCTAGATAGAAGGCCTGAGCATGTACCCGGCCACCTGGGCTCAGGGCCTCTGGGCTGGCTGCTTCCTTCCTGGGGGGTGTCAGCCCCTTGCATCCTTGCTCTGCCGGGAAAGGCTTTGAGACAGAGAAGAGCCTGGTGCTCACGGGGCCTGCCTAACTCCTGTTTACCACTTAGTCGCAGCCAAATGGAGTAAGTGCCGTATTGATTAATTGCAATTTTTTTTGGAATACATATTCACTCTGATGTTTTATCATTAATGCATTAAGAAGCTGAACAAGCAATAAGACCAAATGGACTTCAGAAAGCAGCAGAATTTCCATCCAGTGTGGTCTGATTTACAGCCATTACCTCCTGGCAGAAGACAGCCCCCATTACAACCCACACCTTGGCTGAAACTTGAGAGCGCTTTGTTCAGAACCTTACTTATTTCCTCAGAGAGCAGGTGTACTTTGTGCTCTGCACCACAGGTGGGCCCTCCTTGGTGGTGGGGGGCAGGTGTCCAGTGGGGAGGCTGGACAGAGGGGGAGGAGTAAGCTGTTTGCAGCATGTGGACGGGGAGACTGCTGACCCTGACCTTGGTATAGGGTACGTGGTGGCCTCACCTCCTGCCCTCCTCAGCAGCAAACACCAGAGGGAGGGGTGGGCACTTGGCTGAGTGCCTCCCACCGACTCCCTGCAGGCCCACTCCTCACCTCCAGCTGACTGCTGCAGCGCCTGCGCCTCTGGTGGCTGGGCTGGGCCTGGGCTCTGTCATCAGCTGACCGAGGAAAACTGGCTGGGTTGTTCTCATTTGGGGGCTTCGGTTTCTTCTCTTGCCAAATAAGGAACATGGATAAGATCATTTCCAAGAGCCCTGAAGATCCAGCAGTCTAGGGCTCTTCCCTGTCCCTCCTTCCTCTCGTTAGCTTCTCCTCCTGATCCTCCTTCTTTCCAGAACAATTTTATTCTTGCAGCGTCTTGTCAAAAGCTTTCTAGGTGCACTGTCAGGGATGAAATTTACCTAAATCAACAACAACCACAACAACCTCTTTAAAAAGCACTTCTGCAGAGCTCACACGTCAACAGTAAAATCTTAAGGACAGCATCATTAAGGAGCTGGTGTTTCATTTTTGTCACGATTTGTGGGGGCCTTGCTGTATGTTGGGTACTTCCTGGTGGCAGGTCCTGTCTGGCTTCCAAGGATAGCACCTACAGAGAGGTGAAGGGCAGCCCTGGCTTCCGGAAGCCTGGCATCTAGCGGGAGAGCTGGACAAGTGGACCACAACTGGCTGGTGCACTGTGGAGGTGGCAGTGCTGAGCCCAGGATGCAGAGAGAGCCCAGAGCAGCAGTTGGGGTGGGCTGGGTGGGGAAGGCTCGGTGGAACTGGAGCAGAATGTCAGAGGCTGGTCAGCCGAGCAGGGCCTGGGAGTATCCTGGGGGAGGCAAAGGCCCGGAGGCCTGAGAGACCACTCTGGGTCCAGAGAATAGGGAGTGAGGGCAGGGATGGCGAGAGATTGCTGGACAGATGGGCAGGAGCTGGGACCTGCGGCTCCCGGTTTTTCGTGGTGATAGAGTTGAAGATCTTGTAGCAGGAGCAGGATGTAAGGTTTCCGGGCGCATTGGAGGAGAGAGATAAGAAACCAGGCTCCTACTCTATGTTATACACTAGGCTAAGGATTTCCAGATATGACATCCGGTTCAAGCCTCTAACTAGCCCTGGGAACGCAGAGCCTACTGGCTGAGGGCAGCAACTCAGAACTCGACTCTATTACTTAACCTCTCTGGGCCAGGTCTCCTTATCTATAATGAGGTATGTGTGGATGCCATGAGGATTCATTTAAAGTGCTTGGGCCATAACAAGTGCTCGACAAAGACTCACTCTGATCTTTAGACCCAGTCAGCAAGCAAGGAAAGTGGCTTGCCCAAGGGCACAATCAGGATTTGAATCCCAGACCTTCTGAATGAAAAATCCCTGCAGGCTGCATCATCTCCCAGATGGGCCTGGACACTCTGGTGGGAACTGGTGGGGAGAAGGTGATGTGGGAACTGATGGAGCCGAGGTGGAAGGGAGGAGGAATGGCAGGATTTTTCCAGTTCTTTTGCAGGTGAAATATGCTGACTTCAGGCCTAAGCATTTGCAATTACAAGGTCCTTGGGCCAGAGGCCACAGGATAGACACACAGGCCAAATGCCCACTGAGGTCTCTGATGTGCCTTTCCAGCCCTTGTGGAATGGAGTAGAGTGAGGGCAGACAGGGGCCCCCAAAGTCACCCAGGAAAGCCTCTAGCAGCGTGTACTTGAGACTGGCCTCATCAGACCTCACTGCTTCTCAGGAGGTCAGACATACCTCCCCCAACTTCTCTCCCTGTGGGGACATGCTCACCCCTTCCAACTGCCCCAGTCTGGGAAGAGTGTCTCTCTGTCCATCTGGAATGCTCATGGGACCTCAGGAGCCCAGGCCTCTGCTGACTGGCAGATCAGACCAGTTTTGTTCCCTCCTGAGGGCTCCGGGAGGACACTGTGTGTGACAGGCAGGCGATAGCTGCCCAAGGTCCCCTTTGCCTACCAGAGCACCCACACCCTGGCTGCTGTGCGTACGGCTGTCAACACAGCTGCCCAGAGAATTGCCTCGGGCTGAACAGGATCCCCTCGGCCAGGAGTCACACCCACGCCTGCAGCTGCAGCCCTTGGTTAAAGCCCAGGCTAACTCATGCTCCAGAGCTCCAGTGTGGTGGGATCGAGCAAAGCCAGACCCTGGCTGAGACCACATCCTGGTCTCTCTTTCCCTGCCCTATCCTGTTCCCCTCACCTCCCTGCTCCTGTGGCCACACCTGCAATAAGTCACCCGCACAAGGATCCCTGTCTCGGGCTGGCTTCTGGTGAAGCTGACCTAAGAGCCCACGTTAACGCCACATTGCTTCTCCCAGCAGCGTTCCAGACACTTGGAGTGACCTGCCTCCTTCTCATCTATGTGCTCCCTCCTCCCAGCTGGGCCTTTGCAAACACAGTTCTCTCTGCCTGGAATGCCCTCCCCACTTCTCAGCCCCGCGGAATAGCCCACCGTGAACATCTCCGTGGCACCTCTGCTGAGACACCCATGCACTTAGTATCTGCACCTGCCTGGCGTTCCTCACGTGTTGTGACTGTTATTTGCTGGGAACAAGGAGGGGGGCTCTACCTGACTGAACTCTGAGCCCTTGGGGCCCCTCCCCCCTGCCAAAATGCCTAGCACCCTGCAGGTTCTCAATCCATGCTGGCTGGCTGCCATGAATGACGCCTGCCTCCGGGTCTGCCCCTGGCGTCAGTCTATCCCAACTCCTCCACTGGCCTGTTTACCCTTCTCCTGTCTAGTCCTTCCTTTGTCACTGGACCTGTCTCCTTAGAGCCCAGCGGTCACCTCTCCTGTCTGATGCATCCTTGAGAGAAACTTGGAAGGAAACCGAGGCTCATGGGGGTGATGCGACTAGCCCTGGCCACACAGCCAGCAGGAGGGAGAAGCAGAACTCTTGAGCCCAGGCCACCTTGATTTCAATTTGGATCCCTGCAGGTGAGGAGGAAGGAGTGGCTCTGGGGTGCTCGGGAGAGGCCAGCGCTCGTGTGAGCCTGCCGGAGGGCCGTGGACACTCGCGCCTGTTGCACCTTGCACAGGCAGCTGCACCTGCCCTCACTTACAACACAGCCTGCTTCTCCTCAGAGCAGGGGGCGCCTCTCATTGTACTAGTCGGGCTGGGCAGGGGACAGAATTCATCTCAGATTCGAATAAAGAACCTTTGATGAAGGGGATGTTTCCAGAGGGGTGGATTTTGATATTGATCCAGAGGGGTATTTGATATTTGATGAAGGGGATATTTCCAGGGCTACAAGAACAATCAGGGATGTCGAGGCACCCAAGACCAGCAACATCAGGAAGCTGTTACCGTTTCTAGGGCTGAAGGGGCAGGGGGACGCGAGGGGTTATCAGAGCCCCATGAGTGCAGGGCCTGCCGTGGAGCTGTGTATGTGGGACGGAGGGAGGCAGGAAAGGAATACCCCAGCCTCTCTCCTCACCCCCCAATCTCCTGCTGCATCTCCCACGGGCCAAATCCAGCTGGAAGTCAGAGGTGAAGAGAGCCTGGAGTCAGCCTTGCAGGACACAGAACAGCACCAAGAGGGACAAAGAATGGATCTGGAGATGAGGGTGGGGCAAGTGGGGAATGACCTACTCCAGGAAGAGAGATTTTGCCACCTTTTAATGAATCAGCAGTTGGTGGCACCTGGGACCACGGAGAAATGAGTGTGCAAAACAGGTTCATAGTGATCTTAAGCTTTTCAGTTTATTCTCCATCCTCCCACTGTGTTCCCAGAGGTTGCTGAAGGGTGTCCCAGTGGAGCCACCACTTCTTTATCACAGGGCTCGGGAGGTAATGGAGACTGAGCCAGGGTAGGTGGTAGGAGAGACTTAGGCAGCCATTGGGCAAGTTGCAGACCTTTTTTAGAGGCTGACTTGCTTTCAGAACACTAGGGAAGGGGACACTGAGGCCTGACTGAGGTTGACGGGTGACCTTTTCCCTTCTGCAGTCCAGTGGGCAGCCTGAGACACAGTGAAGTAATTCTCCTGAAACTCTTCCTGAACACCTGAGTCTACTCTGCCCAACCCATTAAAGATGGCACAGTGAGGGGACCTATAGGAACACTCTCTGACTTTGTGGGATTCTGCTAACTTTCTGGGTAGGAATGGAAGACCCTGGAAGAGCTAACATCCTCATGGCCGGTGAAAAGCATTAGCTAATTTGTAAAGGAGAGCTGATAAAGGGCATTCATCTGCATGGCAATTCTCCAGTAAACAGCAGGAAGTGAGGACAAGATGGACCTATATGTAGGATGGGAGGTTTCTTCTTATTCATCCCCTTTCTCCAGGTTACTGGGAAAGGACATAAAGAGTCAGCATGGCATCGAGGGCACCGGCTCTTGTCCCCTCCCCATATTAATGTCTGCCCTCCCCCAAGGTATCTTAATGAATGCCTCCACAGCTGCAAAGAATAATGTTGCAACCAATACACCTCAATACTTGAGAGTATAAAAAATTAGATATGTAAATTCCATTGTTTTTGGTTCCTATCTTAAAAAACTTTTGCAAAGAGAGAAAGCCCACAGTCTGGAAAGGGGGCAGGGGTTGGTGGGCGTGTGAGGATGGAGGACCTGCTAGCTCTCTGGCATTGCCCTGAGGATGTGGCACAGCCTCAAAGAAGTCCTCTTGGGTGCACAGGCATGTACAGACCAGGTTTGGAGGCCCTGCACCAGGCTGGACTCCAGTGGCCTCAGCAGGCTTGTTCACTGGATATCTCAGCAGGGACCAGCATCACTGATAAAGGCAGGATCTTGGAAGAATGCCATGCCCTTGCTTGACACCAGGACCTCAACATGCCTTCAGGGGAAGGAGATAGAATTTCCCTCCAACTTCATGGGAGCTCAGAGCCTATCTTCATTTATTTCTTAAAGAATAAATAAGATATTTGTCGCCTATCTGTGGTGGCAAATTTAGAAGCTCTGCACATTTGTTGCATGCGATGTGCCCTAGGCCGTGTGCTCATGCAGGAAGACAGCAGTGAGGGATGTGTTCAGAACCTAGCTGTGCAATCAGACTGCCCGGATCCATTTCCCAGGATTTTCCACTTACTAGCTGGGTGCCTCTGGTTAACTTATGCCGGTTATCCCAACAGTTTTGAAACTTGGGAGCAGAAAGACTTTCCAAGGGGTACATTGGCATGGGTAGTATGATAGATTATAAAAGTGGCCCCAAGTCTGCACCACTCCCTGGAGTTTATTTCCCTACCCTTGAATCTGGTTGGGCCTGTGACTTGCTTTGGCCAATAGAATGTGGCCGAAGGGAGCTAGTGCCAGTTCCGAGCCGAGGGTCTGGGGAGCAGGAGACGAGATGTTGGAGTCCTTCCTCCTTTCCCTCCCTGCCTCTCCTCCAAGCGCAGCCTCCACCAGACCCTCAAGATGTGGTTTGCTGTATGGCCCATTAGCCCTGAAGGTGGTGTCTTAGGCCAGGTTCCCCAGAAGCAGAGTGTTCCCTGGAAAATCTAGGAGGGACATGGGGAAAGAGGCCAAGCAGAGGTGTGAGGGCATGGAGGGCTGGGTGTGTTAAATCACAGCTCGGTGTCCCCATCAGAGACAGGGGACACTCCACTTGGCCGAGGGCTGCTCTGGGAACACTTCTAGCTCTTTGTATGCACTGGCAACACTAGACTCCAAGCAGCTCTCAGTAAAGAGACCAGGTACTGGCTGCAGGGCGAAACTCACTGGAATCCCCACACTTAAGGACAACCCCTCCCCCAGCTTTTGTTTTCTGTTTCAGCATTCACAAAGGTAAGCTGTAAGAAAGCAGAGGTTCAATTTCTCAAGAATAGTGCAGTCTTGCACAAAAAGCAGAAGGAATGGTTATCTCAGAGCAGTTTCTTCTTTCTGCCCTGGCAAAGCTCCCAGGAGAGAAAATACAAAGTGGTCTGTTACCTTCTTGAAGTGGGGGGAGGGAACAAAAAATTCATACCTCTAAGTTTTCCTGCCCCAAATGTATATTGAATAGAACTGACCTATTAGAGCATGCGCCGTGGGTTTAAATTCTGATTCTTCCATGTTCTAGCAGTGTGAGCTTCAGCTGTTTATTTAACCTCTCTGTGCCTGTTTTGTCATCTGTAAAATGGGGATAGCAATAATAATAATAACCACTTCATAGAGTAGTTTTATCAGGTGAGTTAACAGATGTAGGGAGCTTAAACCGATGTTCTGCATGGAATAAGCAATCAGCACTATGCAGGTTTTAGCTATTGCTATTATTAATCATTAAAATAGTCTCTTTTTAATTTGAATGTGCATGTTGTAAGTAATTTTCTTCTTCTCTTAACAGCTTTGGATAAGCAGACAAACTCCCCACCTTAAACAAATGAAAGTTTGTGCTCCTTTCCCTGTCTTGGTGAGGGCAAGACATCACGTAGATGGAATCTGGGCCGGGTCTTAAGGTGACCTCCTCATGGAGCTGAGGTTTAGAAGGTGGGTCGGAGCATACAACAGGCCCCTGCTTTCTCACTGCTTACCTCTATGAGTGCTGGAACTTGAAAAAACAAAGGTGGAAGAGGGGTGTCCCCTAATCCTGGGGGTCACAGCGGCGAGTGTGCCTGCCCCCTCCCTTCCTGGCCCATGGGTTGTACTCACTAAGCATAGTCCACTTTCCTCATATTAAAGCAAGAGGCTGCAGGGCTGAGGTGCTCTCTGCAGAGAAGCAGTGAATCAAGAGGTTAGCAGTGTTTATCGATTTAGTAATTCACACGCACTTTTCCGGATAGATTATCTTCCCGGAGACTCTGACAGCAGCAGCCAGCTGCTAATGCAATGCGCGGCTGCTGCAGGGCTGCGGGGGTCGGCCGGGGGCAGGTGGAGAGAGGAGAGAGGTGGGAGGCCAGGGGAGGGTGACCGAGGGTGGGAGAGAAGAGGGAGACTTCCCGCAGACCCCCACCCACCTGGCCTGGGGCGGGCACAGCAGGGAGCACAGCCAGCATCCTTCAGGAAATGGTAATGAAAATTTCAAGGTACCCCCCAGAATTCCCTTAGAGATGGAGGCATATTCTCCCAGCTGCCCTGCCAGGAGTGCTGCCTGAAGATGTCCTCAGATGCCAGCCATCCTGGAGAGACCTCAGGTGAAGAGCACTGCCTCCTCCAAGGTCATGCCCCTCCTCAGTGGCATCCAGACTGACCAACACAAGAGCATAGCCCGGCCCCTGCCTGCACACACTCCCTACTCAAAGTGCTGTGCATGGCCCTTGCTCCAGAGCCCGTGGAAACCTCCTGCCTCTGCCCGGCCCTCTTCCTTCTGCTCCCCTCCACAGCTGTTGGTCCCAATAGCGTGCCCTGATCAAAGTCCCACACACAAACCCTGGCCTCCGTGTCTGCTTCCCGGGGAGTCTGATCTCTGACAGGGCCTAATTGGCCTCCTGCTCCGGCCCTGTTTGGAGTGGAGCTTCGGAAGAAGGCCAGCAATACTGTACAGCTCCTTGAGTTGTGTATTCAGGCTCATTTCTATGGCTGTTTTTTATATGAAGTGGTACTGTGATATTAAGGAGATCTGTCCCACCTGGCAAGACCCTGGCCAGGCAAATGTGGCCCAAAGTGGACCCTCTTCCCCACCAACCTCACTTCTCCCTCCAAGGGCCTGTCTCCTACCCCAGGATTTTTCTGGTCCAATGCTCCTCGCATTAGGGGAGAAAGCTCCGAACCAAGCTGTTGGTCTAGCAGCTGCTTGCGTGCTCTGGCTCCTGGTGGAGCTGGGCCAGAAGACGACTGGCAGAGTGCGCGGTGTTGAACCAGGAGCAGGCCCTGGGAGGCAGAGAGGGTACATCGGCTTAGGACTCAGGTCTCCTGATCATTTATATGTTCCAGCTTTTCCTTCCTCTATAGCTTTCCTCATTGTGCTCTTCTAGTCATGAACTCACTCAAGGAGAGACCTTATGACAGTGTGCTAGACATCTCGTCAGGCAGTATGCTAGGCATCGAGGACATGAGGAGGAATCAGGGATAGATGGCCCTGACCCAGACTGCCTGCCTCTCCGTCTTACGGGAGATGCCCATCCATCTGTTCATCCACCCATTTGCCTACCCGTCCATCCATCCATCCATCCACCCATGCATTAATTTACTCAGTAATTACTAATCCAACACCCTCTAGGTATTATTAGTAGATAGATAGATAGATAGATAGATAGATAGACAGATAGTCCCTGCTGGGTTTTGGATGTTTCTTTCCCACTGATACCTCAGGGAGGGCAGTGCACATATTTATTCGCCTAGGACCTCTTCCCCTGGCCCAGTGGGTAGTACTAACAGTCACTGCTATAAACGTGGAGTGAGGAGAGATGATTGTGGGGAGCAGGTTATAACAGAAGCCCCATGGATGCAACAGCACCTAAGCTTGACCTTGAAGGAAGCATGGTCTTGGGGTGGTCCACTCCCAACCTCCCCCCACCAAGTGGCTCGCCTGGGCCATCTGTCTTGCCAAACCCTGGGACAGGAAGCAGACACAATGTGTTGAGGGTCATGAGGACCACCAGTCAGGGTCCCCCGTAGGGGAAGTGTCCCTTCCTCTCTCCACATGCCAGCCAGAGGAGCTTCAAGTGATGGACAGACTCATTCATTCGCTGCCTCACTTGCTCAGACACAGCCTGCTGTGTGAAGGACTTCCTGGCTGCAAAGCCCTTTAGCCAGGTGCCCCCATCCTCTGAGCCTGTGGCTTCCACATTCGTGCTCTCCCATCCACGCAGGTGCTTCCAGCAGTCCCCCGAAGGTGTCTCAGTCATGGCCGCACAGCCCAGCTGGCAGCTGAGACGCTGTGGGCTGCCCCTTCCTCTCCACCCTCACACGCTGCAGGCTCCGCCAGCCTCATTGTCTCCGGCTGCCTCCCATCCCTGCCTCCACACCTGGCTTCCACTTCTGATCAGCTAGTCTGATGTCCTGTGAGGAGACAGAAATGACCAGTTATTTGAACAGAGAGAATGTAATATTAAGAATTGTTAACTGTGAAACTGAAAAGGTAAAAAGAGAACTCTAAGGTATCACAGAGGTAGCAACTGTAGGAAGCAGTCTTTACTACTGTGGCTAGGGAACCTAAGGGAAAAGATTAGAATTATTAAAACACTTAAAAGCTTCAAGGAGAAACCTGGCAGAGCTGGGACCCAGATATCTAGGGGTGAGGCTGGGGAGGCAGCCAGCTGGTGTTCGTGTCTCTGAGCTCAGAGATGCCCCTGAGGCTGAGACCTAGTCCTCTGAGGAGGGGAAGCTGGGTGGCTCGTGCAGTGTCTCTGGCCAGGGAGCGGGTGATGCCGCTGGTTCTGCAAAATGAAAAAATAAAAATAAAAATAAAAAATAAATAAAAAAATACAACGTGGATTCAGTTGTTGCTTTGGGAAGGAGCGGCTGCTCACAGAAGTTTAAAGCAGGCAGGGAGGAGAGGGTCCTGCTCCCCCTAGCGGCAGAGCCTCTCAGGGAGCCGCTGGTAGAGGAGAGCCGTGGTCTGCAGAGCAAAGAGCAGCTTAACGCTGGCACTCCAGGTGTCCTCTTGTTGACAACATCCACACAGGAGTCCCCAAGGTGACAAAGCCCAGAGACATCTATGACAGTGGGAAGCATGCTGTCTCCTATTTTGTCCAAAGAGCTGTTGTGTGGCTCTTTCATCTTTCAGTGCTCTGATCAGGACACAGACATGGATCCACAAGGATAGGTTTGAGTACTTGCAGATTTGTGACACCAGGAGGAACACCAATTCCATCCTCCCTCCAAGGGACGGAGGTGGAGTAACAAGGACAAGCTTGTAACAAAACTGAAATGCCTTCTGAGGTGAAATCATCCTTCGAGGTACCATTTGCCAAGCCCATTGGAATCCCAGCAGTGGACAGAGCTCAGGGCCAAGGTGTGCCCAGTGTAGTCAGATGACACTGGAAGGCAGGCAGGCAAAGGTCATCCTTTCCACCCTAGAGACCAGGAAACTGAGGCCCAAAGGAATCAGCTAGTCAGGCAAGGGGGTGGTGTTAACTGAACTCCTGATCTCTTAGTACAGTGTGATGGTTACTTGATCCCTGCTAGGGCTGGGCTCCCCATCAATTAAGGGGATTAGGAGCTCAGGCTGGCCCCTCCCCCACAGAAAAATCAGACTTGGGGCAGGGCTGGCTCTCTATCAACACAGCCCCAGGCCAGGAACCTGAGGGCATGGATGGCAGAGTCCCCTAATGGGCTGCTAATTGCTCTGATTGCAACTCCAGGGCAGAGTGTTTCTGGAACTGCAGAACTCTGACAGAGGAGGAAATACCAGCAGAACATTTTTGATGAATAATTCAGTGAGCTGAAATGGGAAATGAGAAAGTTTTCTTTCCACTGAAGTGGAATCTGAAAAAAAAAAAAAAAGAAAAGAGAAAATAATAATAGCAGCAAAGCTGAGCATTCTGCTCTCCCCACAGTAAAACTTTCTTTGCATAACCATGAAGAACTGCTCACTAAGATTTACTCATGACAATGTACAGGACTTAAGCTGAGCTAGGAAAATACTCAGGTCACCTGGGATTGATGGTAAATTTGATTTCGTCAATGCCACCTTCCCTTTCAAGCATTTATTCTATAAATATTAATTGGGTACTATGTTGGGTGTGAGAGATTCTTTAGTAAAGAAAACAGATGTTGTTCTTGTTCTCATGGAGTGTGTGTGTGGGGGGATGGGAGGTGGTAATCAGACCTTAGATTATAAGACACACCAGTTGATAATCTACAATTTTAGATACATGCTGTTATCAGTCAGGGTACAACAAGAAAGGGAGAAACCCCTCTGAACATATAAAGCAGAGGAAATTGAATGCAGGGAATTTGTTACTCATACTAGTATGGGTGATGGAAATGCTGAGCAGTCTGGGACAGTGAAGAGCCAAGACAGGAGCTTCCCCAGGAAGACGGGACCATGAACAAGGGGGTGTCTGGTGTGAGTGGAAGACACCGGGGACCTTCCGCGTTGGTGCAGGTAAAACCACAGCCACAAGGGAAGGGAGAAAACCACACCTTTTCTCTTCCTCCTGCCTTTCTGGCACCCACCAGTACTTCCCAAAGCTTAGGCCCTGCAGAAAAGTCAGAAAGCAAGACAGTCTGAGAAAGCAAGGTAGGTAGTCTGACCACAACGGTCAGCCCCCAGAGGTAACAGACAGGGCAGGTCAGGGGAAGGGACGGGTGATGGATCTGAGGGCAAACAGCCCAGGAAAAACCAGCATTCATTCTCTGAAGGGGAAGAACAGAGTCTTTGGGGGGAGAATTAAAGGGATAGTGTTATTAAATTAGATGACCACAGAAAATTACAAGGAGCTACCTGAGTAAGAAGCAGAAGGGAGGACAGCAGAGGAACAGCTCCGGGGCATGCACAAAGGCCCTGAGGCCAGCTATCCAGCTGTATGCAGGAGAGAGGGGGGCATGGAGAGCTGTGGGTGGAGATGTGGTTGGGTCCAGGTGACCCAGGAGAGTAGTTTGAGGTTTCAGAGAAGGAAAAATTCACATCTTACAGCCTTCAATAGCAAAGAGGTTTTGAAAAAGTTCTTTGAAAGTTCACATAGTGTCCGTTTACTCTTAGACAAAGCAGAAAACTAAAAACCTTCCAAATGTTCCAAGAATGTGTAAGCAAATTTCCTTCGTGAATGGGCTGATGCTGTATTCACAGTAGTTCCTTCAGAAGAGACAAAGCTATACCCTGACAGAATCTATGAAGAGATATTTAACACAGTAAGATTGATTTTTCTGGAGCAGATTTTCCAGATTCTTTAGGTGACTGTCTATGGAAATGAGTAACAATTCTTGACTCCATTTTCACTTCTGCAACCAACATAACTTGCTTACATCCCTTTGGGACCTATCACCTCCTATGGAACCCATCACCTCCTATGGGACCCTATCAGACATTTAAATGCCTGTGAAAGTGTGACTTGTTTTAAATACATTTAAAACCACACTTATATGCACAGTTAATCTTACGTTGTGCTTCTTGTGAATACATTTTAATCTATCTTAAATTTTAGTCAGACGGAATTTTTAGGAATAGATTGTTCCATGAACTGCAAACTTTCATGGTGCTTAGTACAATGTCATGAAAACATAAATGCGTGATTTTTTTTTTTTAAAGATGACCGGTAAGGGGATCTTAACCCTTGGCTTGGTGTTGTCAGCACCACGCTCAGCCAGTGAGCGAACCGGCCATCCTATATGGGATCCGAACCCGTGGCCTTGGTGTTATCAGCACCGCACTCTCCCGAGTGAGCCACGGGCCGGCCCAAAATGCGTGAATTTTTTATGAGTAATAATTCAGTAAATAAATATTCTGTTAATATTTAATTCAAAGATATTTTAACTGTTTAACCAGAATCATGTTAAGTGATATGGGTGTTAAAAGGAGGTTTTATTTCTAGCCATGACAGAGTTACTGGGACCAGATTATCTTCTCACTGGTAACTAGAAAACTAAACAATATATACAAAGCAAAAGTTTTTAGTCATTGGGCAACATGAATCCCTGAGAAAAAGATGGAACAAAGTGAGACTGTTTCTGTCCAGAGGCACTTGATGCAGGAAAGGTGATCCTGAGAATAGCATGGCTCTGAGTTGAAGAAACAAAACTTACAGTTTGGAAAAGCTGAAAGGGCTGAAATTTGCAAGGCAGACTGTTGGAGATAAAGAAGCTGCTTAAAGAAATAGCTCTTGAAAATTGCACAAGGACCCCCTAAATCTGTTGCTGAATCCTACATCATGTAAGCATAGAGTGGAAGATCCGCATAGCTGAGGAAAGAACAACCAGGAAGGCAGCTATGCTCACCACTATCCCACTAATGCCACTGGAGAAAAGAACAGCCAGGGAGCTGTAAGCTAAGTAGTTCACAGAGCTCACACGTGGCTAAGAGACGATCAAATTCTGACCAGCTACAGTAGAGAGTTCTCAGATTTGGGGCCTTCAGTGGAGACCCCAGGTAAGTCATGTCTTAGTAGTGGGCTAAACTAATCTTAGGATTAAAGCTACTCATGACCCACTCTAAGAAAATTTGAAAGCTTAAAAACAAAGCTCAGAAGGATAAAGCTAAGCTGCAAGTAACTTAATTGCCTGCCATAAAAAAGTCTCACACCCTTTAAAGATACACAACAAAATCTAGCGCTTACCAATGTAAAATTCACAATGTACAGCATCCAGTCAAAACTTACTAGATATATGAAAAAACAGGACGATGTGACCTGAAACCTGAAGAAAATCCAGACTTTGGAAATAGGCATGGGGAGATAGATTGTGGAAGTAGCAGATAAGATCTTTAAAATATACATTACAAAAAATTCCAAGAATTCAAAGGAAGACAGAAACACAATGAGAATTGAAATGGAAGATACAAAAAACCCCACAAAACTTCTAGAGATGAAGAATAAAATATCCAAAATTAAAAAAGGGATTAGTAGCAGATTAGACACTGAAGAAAAGATGTTCACCAACCTTGAAGACATAGTTATAGAAACTATCCAAAATGAAGCACAGAAGGAAAAAATACTTAAAAAAGAATAAAATGGTGACTTATGGGACACTATCAAGCAATCTAACATGTGTATAGGAGACCAAGAAGGAGATTGAACAGACAATAAAATATTTTTGAAGAAATAGCCAAAATTTTCCAAATTTGATGAAAATTACAAGTGCAAAGATCTAAGAAATTCAATAAATGCCAAGCAGGACAAACACAAAGAAAACCACATCAAGACACATTACAGTGTAGTTTTTAAAAACCCATGATTAAAAAGAAATCTTAATAGTGACCAGAGGAAAAAATACACATTGTACAGAAGAAGAACAGAGTGATGAATTCACAGACTTCTGTTCAGAAGCTATGCAGCCCAAAAGACAATAGATGATATGGTTTAAATGCTGACTGGGGGAAAAAAACTCCATTAACCTATACTTCTGTACTCCATCCCAAATTTTTCAAAAATGAGAGCAAAATAAAGACTTTTTCAGAGAGAAGAAACAAATTTGTCACTAGCAAACTTGCAAGATGGAAATTTGGATCTACCCAAAGGACTAAAAGGTGCTGAGGGTAGTCAATATGCGGGTAGAAATAAAGGGTAGTTTTTTCTTATTCATATTGACTGTATAAAGTAAAATGCTAATAATATATTATGTGGTTTATAGCATATGTGGAAGCAAGATGTATGACAATAATATCACAAAAGATAGGTGAGAAAATGGAGGTACGCTGTGGTAATGTTCCTGTATTATACATGAAGTGATTTAATAGTAATTAAAGAAACATAGAGTAAGTTTAAGGTATATTTTGTGAACTCAAGCAAATGAACCCCCCTCCCCAAGAACAAATAGATATAATTAATAAGCCAATAGTAACTGACTTCTTTTAAGTCAGAAAAAGAGAGAAATGGAACAAAGATCAGAAGAAACAAATAGAAAATCAACAGTAAGATGGTGGCTTAAATCTAACTATATGATTACATTGAATGTAAATTGTCTAAGCATTGCAATTAAACGGTAGAAATTGTTAGACCAGAATTCAAAAAGCAAGGCTCATCTATGTGCCAGCTACAGGAATCACACTTCAAAAACACATACACAAATGGGTCAACAGTTAAAGTACGGAAAATATGATCATAAGAAAGCTTGAGTAGCCAAATTAACATCAGACAAAGTAGGATTTAATACTAGCAATTGTTGTCAGTGATAAATAGGGAAATTTCATAATTATAAAAGGATCAAATCATCAAAAAAACATAAAAGTCCTGAATGTATACTTACCTAACAACAGTGCTTTAAAATACATAAATCAAGGACAGACAGAACTGAGAAGAGAAATAGACAAATCCGCAGTTAAGATGAGAAGACTTCAATATTCTTCTCTCAGTAGACAGAGTCTATAGAGCCAGAGAAGACTTGAAACATACAACCAATCAATTTGACTTAGTCGGCATTTGAAGATCGTTATATCCAATAATAGAATGTTCCTTTCAAGTACACATAAAACATTCTCCAAGATAGGCTGTATTCTGGACCATAAAAAGTCTCGATAAATGTAATAGTATTTAACTAATACAGATGATTTTTCTGACCAGTTTGAATTAAACTAGAAATTAACAGAAAGAAATCTGAGGTATCTCCAAAAATGTGGAAATTAAACACACTTCTAAATTACCTAGCAGTCAAAGAAAAAATCATAAGGGACATTAGAAATGAAAAATTCACTAGATGGTCTCAATAAGAGATTTGAGACAGCAGAAAAAAGCATCAGTGACCTTGAAGCAAGACCAACAGTCACATGGGAAGAGATTTTCTTTCCCAACTACATGTTGTCATAACGAAATGATGGTTAGGGTGGCTGTAGCGTCTTTCTATCAGCCAGATGATGAAGCCAGCCCTTGAGGGTGGCAGAGCCAAGAAACAGAAAGAGTCCAAGTCCTTGATAACATCACAGAGCTGCTGAATCAGCTAACCCTTGAGCCCACCCTAGTTCTGGACTTCCGGCTCTGTAAGATGGTACATTTTCTTAAAGCCTAAGCCATTTTGAATTAGATTTTCTACCTCTTGCAGTTAAAGAATCTAATACATCCTTCATTTTTCCTAGGGTTGAAAGTAACAGGAAGAATTAAGAATTTGGGGGGGCAAAGACATATTTTGGTTCATTAAAACGCCCTTATTATCACCCCTTATTATTTTGCTCTTGGACCTCAAATTACAGAATATCAAAATTAAAAGGGTTTTTAGAACTTGTTCTTCTCAAGATTTTCTGACCTCCCAATCCACGCTGGACTCCCACCAGCCTCTATATCTTGTCACCATATTCTGTTTTCTTGATGGAACTTATCACCATCTGAAATCGTCTTTTAATTAATTTATTTTCTTATTGGTTATCTAACTTTCCTGGTATCTAACTGCTGGAACATGAACTGGGTATCTGTTGCAGGAGAGATTTATAGACCGTATTTCTTCTCCCTGTTCTCCTTATAAACAGAGCCCAGTAGTGATATCTTTCCCAGTCTGCCTTGCTGATACAGGTGGCCAATTAGATGTAGGTGAAAATAATTCTCTTGGCTTCTTGGAAAGCTATTATCTGGAAGAGGCTCTCTTTTTGCCCTTTTCCCTTCTTTCTTCCTGCCTGATATGTGATGTAATGGTTGGAGTTGCATTAACCATCTTGCGACCATGAGGTGAACTTGGAGATGGAAGTCATGTGCTAGGAATAGCATACCAGAGAAACAGAAGAAGCCTGGGTCCTTGGTGACTGTGGAGCCACCACACCAGCTCTCATTTGACCGTCTCTGGACTTACTTTATATGACAGAAATATGTCAACCCCTATATTGTTTAAACTGCTGTTCTCTGGGCTTTCTGTTACATAGCATCAAATCTATCTTTATTGATACTTTTGTCCTATTCACAGGTGCATCTCCAGGGCCTTAGAACAGCACCTGGCTTGTTATGGGTACTCAATATTGGTTAAGTGAAAAGTGGGCCCCAGCTTCCCCAGCTAACAGATGAAGGCACTGGGCCCAGGGAAAGGAAACAATTCACCTTTGCCAGGTAGCTTGTAAGGGACAGGCATGGGATCATGTTCATTGCTTGCATTACTCTGCTTTCCCTGGTGCCAAGCGTGTGGCAGAAGGAAGGTACCTGCCCATCACTTCCATGGTCCCCATCTGCTTCTCCTCAACCTTAGTGCACCTGGCTTAACCCTCTATCCACACATGCCATACCAGCTAGGATGAGGGGCACGGTCTCCTACGGATGCATTGGTGGCAGCAGCCTAGACTGCCATGCCAGGGCCCACCTAACTACCACGTTGGTAGACTCATCCCTGGTCCTTGTTTCCAACCCTCTCTGGATTATGCCTCTCTGGGTTACAGCAGAATTTACTACAGGGTACACCCACCACATGGAAACATGGGTGGGGCCCAGCCAGAGGCTCAGAAATGTCACCCTGCCCACCACCTGGAGCACCTGGAACATTACCTTGTCCCATATCTACTTCAGAGATGGTCTCTAACCAAACTGCCCCAAGAGGCTCCTTCTCTTGCTCCCATCAGGAGCAAGCACAGGCGTTGGGGCAGAGGGGGTGCCCATGATGTCCTTAGGCAACTTCTTCACTGCCTGCCCCACCCCTCCACACCCAGGCATGGGAGAGAGAGAACTGAGGTCCTTGTGTATTACTCTTTATTATGCATATTCTTTGTTTTCCACAATTCCTAGGTCTAGCTTATTAAGGAGTGACTTTGGACTCGTCAAACCTGAGCTAAGTTAAGTGCTAATGCCCAGATCAGCAGATCCTCCTCTATTTAACTGACAGCAACTTCGTTTATTTTTTTCTCTGACTGGCAAAATACAAGATGGTACCAGTAATAATAATAGCTAATATTTACATGTATTTATGAAATTCTAGACATGGGGCTAAGTGTATTACCTAGAGGTCTCATTTAATTTTCATAATAATCTGATGAAGTAGGTATCATCATTCCCATTTTGTAGGGGAAAAACTGAAGCTCAAATAGGTGGAGTAACTTGACAAAGCCACAGTCAATAAGGAGGGAGTACAAGTCTACTCTCTAGACTAAGCTCTTATTTTCATGCAATACCATCTCTCTGTAAGAGGATTCTGTGAGCCACCACATCCCTATTACCCAAAGTAAAGGGAACATAGCCCTCCCCTTGTCTCTGTTCATTCATTCAGTATTTAGAAAATATCCACCATGTGACAGTTCCCATGCTAAGTACTAGGGCTTCAAAGATACATACTCCATGGCCCCTGTGAGGGTTTAGATTATTGTTCAGCTCATCCTCACTCCCCTCACCCTCTATCTTGGGTGTAAGATACTTCCCTGCCTCACTGACTTTGGACAAGGCCTTGTGACCTGCTTTGGTCAACAGAATATGAGTGGGTGTGGTGTCAGCAGAGGTCTGCATGGGTGGGCTCCTCTTGAGCTCCTGCCAATCATTATGAGAAGAGTGTGCTCCAGATAGCCATTGGTCTAAGGAGAATGCCAGACACATGGAGCATACCTGGGTTCAGCCTACAGTTTGGAGCCAAGGCCAGCCAACCTGAAAAGCTAAGAGATTAAAAAAAATGCTTGTTTTAAGCACTGAACTCTGGGGGTGGTTTGTTATGCAGCATTATTGCAGCCATTGCTGACCGTTGCAGCTTCTGCTCTCAAGAACCTCATGGATCAGTGGGGAACAGGGACAGGCAGTTACAGAGTGATACCAAACTGGAATGGAGGGATACACAGTGTGCTCTGGGTACACAAAGGAGGTCTCTCACCCTGGCGTGGGATAGGCTGAGCAATGAGAGACTCAGAAAGAAGCAGCCCCCATTTGCAGTGTCATGAGAAATCCACACCTTTCCTCCTAACACACACCCATGTGAAAAATTCAGATGTCATGTTTGTGCACCATGGATTCTAATTCTCTTCTGAAACCAGGCACTCATCTGAGCCTGCCAAGTTTAGAAAGGTATTCAGGCCTCCTGGAGCCAAGAAGAGGAACTTGATCAATACAAGCTCTTGGGAGGCCTTGCCTTTCCTTTCCCTTCCTCCCTCTTATCCTCCTGGAAACTTCCATTTCCCACCTACTCCTTGCTGCCTTCCACCTGGGCTGTCCAGGTATCTATCTGGGCTGTATGTTCTGGGCCATCTCTCATCCCCAACACTTTGGTGAGGGACGCTCCATGTACCAGATAGAGCCTCTGATGGAGAGGGGAAGGAGGCCGACTCCACAGAAAAGAAATGAGCTAGGCTCTGTTGTGCATTTAAAGAAGCATGTAAAGGAGAGGGTAGGTGAGACAGGGAAGGGAGAGAAGCCAATGAAAGAAGTGGTAAAGAGGAGGTTATAGCTGTGGGCAATGAAGACTCTGTTCTGCAAGGGACTCTGGAGACACTATGGAACTTGCCCCCAAATGGTCCCTTCAGTGGTGAGGAAATTTGAGTATTTATCCTCCAACCCCCATACCCCATGTGTTGAGAATCACGCCTGGGTGTTAGCTCTCTGGAACTTCTGCACTGTCCTGGGCAGGCCAAGCACACTCCTGCAACCAGAGAACAACCAGGCCAGGACACAGGAAGCCACCAGCAGGGAAGGGGACTGGCTTCAGGGGGCTTAGAGGAGGATGAGAAGAAATGGGTGAGGCACCAACAGCATCTGCTGCACGTCTCTTCCCCGCCCAGGAACCTGCGAGGGCTGCTGTAGATGGTGCCCGGGGCGCTCACCCTGCTGCCTGGCTTTCAGGCTCTGCATCAGCCAGTGCCAGGCTTATGGCCCGGCCTCGTCTCTCATGGCCTTCTCCAGCCAGCAGATTGCCTGTGAGCCTGGGAGAGGCCCCTTTCGTGTGCAGAGGAAAAGGGTTCAGGGACCAGCAACCAAGCCCATGAGTGTTTGAAAGAGAGTGTGGCCCTGCTGGCCACTTCACAAGCCATAGGGAAGGAGGGAGCCTATTCTCTGGAGCTTCTTTGGTATTCCCCTTCTGACCATGCAAAGTCCATTCCTGAGCCTTGAAGTCTGACATCCATAGATCCTCCCTGAGTGTAAGAGTTCTATCCACACAGTCACCAAGGAAAGAGAACCAACACCTTCCTCTCCTCAGGAAAGGTATTGTGAGAAGGCTCAGAGAAATCAAGATATGAAGCCATGAAACTAAATCAGAAGCATCTGTTGCTGAGAAAACCAGGTTGGAAATGCGGGCAGGCAGGTGATGGGGGAGTTGGGCTCCTGTGCCATTTGGAGGCAGCAGCAGGTGCAGCTGAGGACCTGGAATTGCAGGTTTAGGTTGCTTTATCTTTCAAACAATTTAAAAATGACTTAATGGTCACACATAGATGATCTCTTCTTCCCTTCCCAATCCTGTTACTGTCCAATATTTTAGTTCTATAATTTTTTATCCAACAAATTAGCTATTATTATTTTACATACCAATGATTGTTTAGATTTACCCACAAATTTATCAATATCTTTACTCATTATTCTGTCTTGAACATCCTACCTTCTGGAGTCTCTTCTTCCTTAGGAACATCTATTCAAATTTCCTTCAATTACAGCTAGAGTACATTCTCTTAGTTATTGCCTCTCTAGAAACAACTATTTGCTCCTCATTATTGAAAGACAGTTTTTTCCAGGCATACAGTTCTAGGGTGACAGTTACTTTCTTTCAGAATACTGACAGTACATTCCACTTTCCTCTGACTTCCATTGCTGCAGCTGAGAAGTTAGTTGTCAGTCTAATTGTTGTTTCTTTGTTTTGTAGAAGACCAAAAATAAAGAGAAGATATTTAAAGTTTCCCAAGAGAGAAAACAGATTATATAGATTTGATGTGTCTAGATCATTAATTCTTTTGATTTATGCTTGGGATTCATTGTGTTTTCTGAATTTGGGGTTGGCCTCAACTCTTCTCCCAAGGAATATTACTCTCTCTCTAGTTCACTCTATTATCTACTTCTAGAACCCCCATTAGATATTTGTTGGAAATTTTTACTTAACTGACATGTGAAATATATGATTTTTACTTCTTTATGTAGAATGCAGAGATACAATTTCTTCAAATACATATTCAAATTCACTTATTCTAGCTTCAATTGTGTCTAATATTCCATTTAACACATTCTTTGATTTTTTAAAAAAAAATTTTTAAATTTTACTCTTTATTTTCAGAATAAATTAGGCTTACAATAGTGTTGTAGGGAAAACAGTAGTCCCCCAAACATGTCCACATCCTAATCTTTGGGACCTGTAAATATGTCATGTTATACAGCAAGGGGGTAATAAAATAGTAGATGAAATTAAGATTGCTGATCATCTGACTTTAAAATAAGATGATTATCCTGGATTACCTGGATAGTCCTAGTGTAATCACAAGGATCCTTTAAATATAGAGGCAGGGACAGGTGTCCTGGACAAAGGAAGTGAAGATGACCAAGGTAAAGACCAATATCAGAAATTAAGACTCAAATGTCAGCCCAACTTCCACCACAATGGCACATTTCCTTTCTCTACCCCTTTACCTGCTCTCCTCAGAAAAAGTTTCCTGCTCAAAATTACACAAGTGATCACGCCATTGCCATTGAGATGCTGAGGAGACATCTTACACAACAGGCTGAGACCAATACCCTCAACGCACTCCTGCTGGGGAGAAGAAATATGGGGATGGAGGAAGCCTATGATATTTCCAGTTTATATTGGTCTCAAAACCAAAGTTCAAGTTCACCTTGCCTCTACCCCCACCTCCTAATATTGTTGATTTCTTGTTCTCTGTCCAATCGCCTTGGGGACAGTCTCTGTTAGAGATTAAATGGGGTTGTTCATAACCATTAATTCACTGCTTCTAATCCCACTCCTCAAGGGTGTGCGCATACACACACACACACAGCTCTTGGACTATAAAGGCAGGTGTGTAGAACAGGTAGGGGAAAAAGCAGGAAAAATACTTTTTTTTTTTTTTTTTACCATATAAATCATACAAATAGGTCAGCAGTGCTAAAGCTTAAGGCTACAAATAAATCTGAGTGTTCAGTTCTCTGCATCTCCAACATTTTCTAACATCTTGAGCTTTGTTTCTCTACAAACTTTCCATTGGCCTCTGTCCTGCCTCCACAAGGCATCTTGAAATGCTGCCATAGCTCCCATCTTGAGCTGCAAATAATCAGTCTCTCTCTCTCTCTCACACACACACACTCACACAGAGAGAGAGAGAGAGAGAGATACACACACACACACCACTCCTATGTGCTTAGATAATCATAACAATAACAATAACAAAACCAACTAAGATTTATTGAGCATTTACTACGTGCTGGTCACTGTGTATTATGCATAGATTATCTCATTTAACTTTCACAACAATTCTATGAGGTATTATTATTATCCTCGCCTTACTGAAGAGGAAAATGAGGTGCAGAGGAAAGTAATTTACACATTGCACAGGAAGCAAGTGGTAGAGCCAGAATTCTAACCCAGGCAGTCCAACCCAAGTCTCATCCCTAATTGCCATGCTCACCTGCCCCCCTTGATGCTGAGCATGGATTTTACCTCTACAGTGGCAGTGACACCTACATAACTCTGGCCCCTGCAGAGAATCTCAGGTGTGTCGAAGACCTAAGGAATGTATTTGCACACAGGGCAGAAACTCTGAGCATTGACACAGGCCTTGACATGCAAGAAGGAAGGGACTGGTGGGGGGGGGGGCAGCAGAAAGGTCTCAGCTGTAGCTTGTTATCCACCCTTCTTTCAGGGTGTATGGAAGATGCAGGGGAAGGCATATGGCTGATGAGTTGTGGGTAGAGAATCATCTCTTGTAAGAGTTTTCTGGATTTGGGTGGATATCTCCCATCCCACACAAATAGTTCCTGCACTGAGTGACAGGAGCAACCACTGCCCATGAAGACAGGCCCCCATAGTCTTCCTCACTTATTAAACTGTAACAATAAAGGCCTGAACAGTTTCCTCTTTACATCCTAGGATCCCAGTATGTCATAAACACATGGGTGCAGTGGTTTCCAAATTGTGTGGCTGAAGAGGCCGTGATCACCCCTACTCTAGGAAGTCCCAAACCAAGCCATTTCCTGCTCACTGGATCAAAGATCTGTCCCATCACCCCAGGGCAGTTGATGTTCACAAGAGGCCCAACCCTTGCTGTCTAGGATGTATTTTTGAGTTGGTCGTTGTTGTGGGCAACTGGGGCCTGTTGAGACTTTCTCAGGAGCCATACAGAATGTTCTTTAGAATTGGTATACCTGAGGAATCGAAGAGAGTAACATGTATCCACCAGCTTCTGCTCTCATTGGTCAGGGGTTGCTCCATGAGGTGTTAACTTACACACACTATCTCTGCAAAAAGCAGGCTCTCAGTGGGATAGGGTAAGGGGGTGAAAGTAAAAAGCAGTGCTGAATCTGGTAATGCCAGTCAAGCAAAGACAAGAACTATTGATCATTGCAAGAAACGTAGGGAGCTTCAACCTGAGTCAGGAGGACTTCCTGTCAACCTGAAGTAAATCCATTCCCTCAGGGCAAATTTTTGGTAGTAAGGTATTTAGAGACCATCCACCCAAATCTAAGATGGCTTCTGACCCAGTTTACTCTCCTGATCCCTTCTCCACACACTACCTAACTCCACAATAAAAGGCTGATGAAGAAAGTGTTAGTCTTCACTTAAAAAAATGAATAATAAATGAAAGGAAATAGCGTGGGACCCCTTCAAAGAATCCACAAGAATAAAATAATAATACAAATTTGACAAACAAAAAGCAGATAAATAATTCATGCCAGAAAACATGTAACAAGCCAGCAGAAAATTATCAATACTTCTCCATACAAAACAAACAAAAAGTATATATAGCTGAAATGAAAAAAAGAGCTCAAAGGAAAAAATAAACATAGAAAGAAGGACTGATATGGTAACAGAAAAAGATGAAAAGTGATCTGGCAGATCTCAGAAAAAAATAGAAGAGAAAAATAAAGTATTACAAACATAAAGGTAAAATTAGAAATTGGGAAAACCAGATGGACCACTGTAAAACACAGGGATAAAGAGTGTAGCAAAATTTTTAAATCTCCAGATTCAAATATTTCTTCAATTCAGTAAAGTTTCCTTCTACTATAACTTTGAATATTTAGTTATATTTTTATAGACTCTTTTTTTTAAGGACACTAATTATGCATGTGTTGGTTCTTCTTTGTCTTCTACATCTTTCATTTATTTTGAATTCTTTCAAAACTGTATATTATTTCATTTTGCTGATTTTATTTCAACTTTTTAAGATTGTACCTAAAGGGTAAATGGTGAAGATTGATCAGCCCTAAGACATATCCTAATAAGTTTGCCAGACTTCAAAGGTAAAGAAAAATCCTATGGGCTTATAGGACGTACAACCACAAAACATTACAAAAGTTATTTATATGTGTGTGTGCATACATATATATATATTTTTGTTTGTTTGTTTGTTTGTTGTGAGGTTGTGGGGTAGAAAGAGAGTCAGCTTCACTTTAGACTTGTCCACACAATTTTCTTTTTTTTTTTTTTCTTTTTGTCTTTTTTTCGTGTCCGGCAACGGATTGCAACCCTCAGTGTTGCGCCCGTACCGGACCGGGACCGGCAACGGGATCGCAACCCTCGGTGCTGCGTCCACACCTCGCTCAGCCAGTGAGCGGGAACCAGTCTGTATGTGGGATCCGAACCCTCGGTGGGAGCGCCGCCGCGCTCCCAAGTGGCGCACTGTAGCAGTGTGCCACCGGGCCAGCCCACACACAATTTTCAATATTAGAAGACAATGGACTGATGTCCACAAAATAATCAAGAAGAGAAAATGTAACCATAAATTTATTCCAGCAAAGTTGTTATCCAAGAGTAAATGCCACACAAAACCATGATCAAACAAACAGGAATTAGGGATAAGGTCTCCCTTAATAAATTAACCTTTTAAGAGACAAATGGAAAAGTTGAGGTAAAAAGACTCTGATAAGCACTGAACCCATGTACATATAGAACTAAGTCTAAACTAGGGAAATGTTAGTTATAGAACAGAATGTAAATGTTAAAACCAAGATAATGTGAAATAAATATTACTAACAAAAATTGAGAGGTGGAGAGAAAAATTCAGTGCTGCGGGGTAGAGTAAGCATCTCAATTTCCTAAAATTTCACAGAGGTCAGTCCATAGACACATTACACCCTATAAGCTAACTAGTAAGGGTGTCTCTGTGTTATTAAATTATATAAAATAAAGAATTAAACAACTAAAAATAGTGATATAATTAACACAAATATAATAGTAGGTGGTACACAGGGAAGGCAGAAAAAAGTACCAGTGTGATAATTACTCATGTTTCCTACTGAGAAATAAGTAGACACTACCTAGAAGAGATATCTTAAAAGTGAGTTTAAGTTATTATATAAAACTAAAAGGTAGTTTTCATGGCATAATTAGAAAAAAATTTAAAAAGTAGATTAAATCTAAACATCCCAAATTATTAAAAGAAAAACACACATGCACATGAGCAATACAAAGAGACTACAGGCCATTTAGTGAATGATAAAAACCGAGAGCATGACAAAATGATATGTCAAACTTCTCTGTCATATAAGTAAAATGTAATAGGATATATCTACTTATCAAAAGATAGACTTCCAATGAGATAAAAGAGCAAGTCTTACATATATACAGTATATAAGAGGTAAAACAGTACAGAAAATCAATGAAATCAATAAGTGGTTCTTTGAGAAAAACTCTAGCAAGACTGACAAAAATAAAAAGACACAAATCACCAACATCAGGAAAGAAACAAGAGCAGAAATGAAAATAAGGAAATGTTACAAATGAACTTATGCTCATAAATTTGACAACTTAGAAGACACAGACCAATTCCTTGAAAACCATGCTCAACCTAGATGAAACAGATAATTTGAATAAAACCATTAAAGTCTGAATTCACAATTTAAATGCTCTCCAAAAATAAATCATCATGCCCAGGTGGTTTCGCTGGAGAATTTTACCAAATGTTTAAAGAAGAATTTATACCAATTCTACACAATCGCTTCTGGAAAACAGAAGAGGAGGATACGGTGTAAGAGGAAGAGAGGAGTTAGGGATCACTCCAAGGTCTGTGGCCCCCCAAAATGGAAAGATGGAGCTGCCACCAACCAAGATGAGTAAGACTGGAGAGACATAAATAAGAGGGGGCTGGGGAAATCAAAAGAGAGTTTAGAACATGTTAAGTTCAAGATGCTTATGAAGCCTAACTATGCAGACATCATATAGTAGCTGAAAATTCAGAGGTGAGCGATGCATGGAGGTGTTATTGAGAATTGTGGGTGTCTGGGATAACCACGGGGCAGTGAATGAAGAATGAGCCTCATGACACTGCAATATCTAGAGAGTTGGATTTGCTAATATTTTGTTAAGAATTTTTACGTTGGTGTTCATAAGTAAATTTGATACATAATTTTATTTCCTTGTATTGTCTTTGTCAACTTTTCATACCAAGATTATACTAGCCAGTAAAATAAATGTTATATTCTTTGACCCAGTTTTGTTTATGATCTCCGAACACCCTCACTTCCAAAGATACCAGATGCATTTCCTAAACCTTAAAGGAATTTTAGACTACTAATTTACATTTTTTATTGACCATATTGGTCTACTCAATATTTTAATTCCTGTTTTAATCTATTTATACTTGTTTAATTGCTGATATTTTAGTTTACAAAATTATTGGAATAAGTACATTCATTCATTCTCAAAAGATTTTTTAATATTGACCATATTGGTCTACTCAATATTTTAATTCCTGTTTTAATCTATTTATACTTGTTTAATTGCTTATATTTTAGTTTACAAAATTATTGGAATAAGTACATTCATTCATTCTCAAAAGATTTTTTAAAAACCCGAATGTAAAGTTATGTCCCTTTTAAACCTAAAGTTATTTGTTCTTGCTTCTTTCTTTCTTTCTCAATTACCCTCAGATGATGTTTAGATTTTTCTCCCTATCTTTGATACTCTCCCATTCCATTGTGATGTATTTAGGTGTTAATATATTATCATTTACGCTGCTTGGTATGTGATGAGCTTTTCCAGTGTGAAGATTTATTGCCTTGATTTATTACGAAGTATTTCAAGTAGACTAAAAAGCATAGAGAATAATACAATGAATATGTGTGCACCCATCACTCAGTATAAATGATAAAACATTGCACAAACAATTGAAGGCCTGTGTTTACCTCTCCCCAATCACATTTTCCTCCCATATTCCTAGCAGTGATCACTATCCTAAATTTTGTTGATCAACTCCATGCATGTCTTTATACTTTTTCTACATATGAATATATTACTAAGCAATTTAGTAATGTTTTCCATGTTTTTAAACTTCAAATAAGTGACATATGTATGCAAACTTCTGTGACTTTGGTTCCAAACAGTCTGGTGTTTGAAAATAATCTATTCCTTGTGAATGGCTCTGGTTTACACAGAGCCTCCTAAACAGTGTGCTGCAGCTCACTGGGGATGGGCTGCAGTTTGCTGACCCCTTGGCCTTCTAGGCAGCCAGCTGGGTACTGGGGTTGTGAGAGCCCCTGGCCTCTGGAGCCATTGGAAGAGATTCTGCTGCAGGAGCTAAGGAAGCTCAGTGGGGTCGGGCTGGTCCAGGGTAGCGACAGGGAAGTCTTGGGGGAAGGGAGCGCCCTGGATGATGTAGCTCCAGGTGCAGAGCTTCACATGTCTGTCTTCCTGCCTTCACAGGAGTTGGATGCTGCCCTCTATTCTCCATCCTGTGTCCTTTAAGTGGTGAGTAAGCAAGTGCTGGTGTTTGTCCAAACAGAGCATGTGCAATCTATATATTAGAGCTTTTGCCCTATTTTAAAATGCTTCATATGAGAAAGTTTTTTTTTTTTTTTAAACAGGCAGCCTTTACAAATCTTTCTACTCCAGAATAACAGAACTTTAGAATTTTTAAATCTAACACATTGTCCCTTCTTAAATGTTATTTTTATTCGGTATTTTTTCTCCTTGTTTCTCTTTTATATCACAAATTATTACCTCTATTACTGTTGTCCTATATGGTCAATATTTGTTTAGCTTTACCCACATGCCTGTGCCAAGCCATTGCCAGTCCATTTTTGTGCAAATTAGGAAATGTGCTTCTTCCTCAGAACCCTTTATTTCCATCTGGGGAAAGTAACCTTCATTCAATAATATGCATACACCACACAGTAACAGAATACATGATAAACATATAAGCCACACTGTCTACAATGTAACTGGCATCTCCAGACATAGTACCCCTGTGTAACCACACCTGGCAGTCCTGGGTTTGCCAACTCCTTAAGCCCCGTTCTGCATTGTAGCTCATTTCTTCTTTCTGGGTTCAATTTCCTTACAAAATAACATCCTTTAGAAGTTCAAGTCTCTAGTAGATAAATTCTTGTTTTTGTTAGTTGATAAATGGTTTTATTTTACCCTTGTGTTTGATGATGAGTTAAAGTAGTTTAAAACTCCACATTATTAGGTATTTTTTTCTCAGCACTTTGAAGGTACTATTTCATTGTCTTTTGCTTTTATCACTGTTACTGAGGAATCTATAGTCAATCTAATAGCTATCCTTTGTAGGTAATCTGTTCTTTCTCTTTGCTTGCTTTTAACTTTTTCATTTTATCTTTGGAATTCTGCCAATTCCTTTAAAGTAGATTTATTTCATTGTGCTTCTTGAATCTTAGGTTTTTTTTTTTAATCAGCCTTGGAAATTTTTCTGCCATTATGTCTTTGAGTATTTTCTCTGTTCTGTTCTCTTTCCTCTCTCTGAACATAAATGTATATTAGACTTTCTCACGCTATTCTTTGTGTCTCTTAACCTCTTTCATATTTTCCATCTGTTTATCTCTGTGTTGTGTTCTTCCACTATTTGTCTTCCAATTTACCAGTTCTCTCTTTAGCTGTGTTTAATCTCCTATTCATGGACATTTTATTTTCCATGACTATATCTATAATTTGTAGAAATTCTATTTGGTTATTTTCTCAAATATGAAAGGATTTATTTTAAAAAATATTTAAAGCATACATAGCTTATGTTCTATATCTATCATCCTCTTAAAGTAATTGGAGGATTCAATTCTGCTATTTGTTTTTTCTTCCGACTCACTCTTGATATTTTGGTTCCTTGTGAATTTCATAATTTTGAGTTTTGAACTAATTTTCAGTGGGTATCTGTGAAATTTTTATGAGGCCTGGCTTAACCACATGTTATTCTAGAATATATCTGCATTCTCACCAGGCACCCTAGAGGTGTTACGAAAATGAGATTGATGTTAAAATTTTTCTAATGGAAACTTTCAAGCATACCCCAAAATAGCATAGTAAAATAGCTCTCCTTTGTACCCATCACCCAGTCCAATATTCATCCTCAGGAGTTGTTATCATGATATTTTTTTTTTCCTTTTTGTCTTTTTTCGTGACCGGCAACGGATCGCAACCCTCAGTGTCGCGCCCGTACCGGACCGGGACCGGCAACGGGATCGCAACCCTCAGTGTTGCGCCTGCACCTTGCTCAGCCAGTGAGCGGCCGGTCTGTATGTGGGATCTGAACCCTCGGTGGGAGCACCGCCGCGCTCCCAAGCGGCGCACTGTAGCAGTGCGCCACCGGGCTGGCCATATCATGAGATTTTAAATGAAGAAAATATTGGGCCCTTTTATCTTTGCCAAAAACATTTCCATCCTTGAGAAAGTTAATGCCAAGTTGAAAAGTAGATATTTATTTTTAAATTAATGGGCTTTAATTGGTGTGTGTGGGGGGGGGGGGTTAAAGATTTTTGCTTCTCTCTCCCCAACTTTAGATCTTTATTCTGTAAAGTTGAAACCTTGAGAGGGCGTGGGGATAGGGAGGGCCTTAGAACATCTTTATTGAAGATAGTTCAGACTTTAGTTGAGGGAGTTCTTTCCAGACAGTTCTGCACAACTCTAGAACATAATAAAATTAAACTTCATTTACCACAAGACACGAGTTCCACACAGCAGGAATCTTTATGGTTTCCTTCTTTCATTGATCCCAAGACATAGAACAGTAGGCTCTCAGTACAATGTGTTGGGTAAATTAGCATAAGAATTAGAAAAGTAAAGGGATTCTGCTAGTTCTCTTACTGATTCCAAAGTCTTAACCTAAGTAGCCTCACACTTATTTTTTTTTTTTAAATTAAAATGTCTGGTTTTTTCAAAAATAAAAATGACTTAAACTCAGCAAGATTTTTAAATAATGAAGACAATTCTAAAGAAAAATTAAAAATCAGTTCAAACTTCATCAACCAGAGATAACCGTTTATTAACCAGCAAAAAAGCCCTCCCAGGTAGTTCTCTGTGAGACCGCACCACGTATGCCACTCTGTCATCTCTGTCAATAATCACACCTGCACTTCATCATTTTTAATGGTTGCATAGATAGAGACATTACAAACACACACACATACAGTCGATTTTAGTCATTCGAGATAATTATGTTCTGTAAAGTTATCACACACACTGAATTAGCTAATACCAAACCATTGCTTATGGGGAAATACAGGGTTGAGTTCCCGTGAGCCTCTGGTCACAATGTTTAAGTCAACCAATCAATATGTAACCTTGTTGTGTGTGTGTTTCTGTTTAAAGACACCTTATTTAATATATATCGTTGATTCATTAACACTGAAATCAACAGCCAACAGCACTACAATTCATGCCTGAATGAAGCTTCTCTAACACACATTTTCTCCATAAGGCATTTCAAAGCCCTTTTACACTTAGGAACACTAGACAGCACTTCAGCACTATTGCTTGGGGGTCATTTTAAATAACAAAATCACCAACAAAAAACACAAAGCACAAAGCATTGTCGCACTAAATACACCAGGAAAAGGACATTGTTTACAGTATGAAAGATGAAACAAGAAGGCAGAGTATCTCTTTGTTCTGCCTCAGCAGGTGTATTAGTCCATTTCTGTTGCTTATAACAAAATACCTGAAACTGGGTGATTTATAAAGAAAAACAAAATTTATTGCTCACGGTTTCTGAGGCTTAGAAGTGCAAAGTTCAAGGAACACATCTGGTGGTGGTCTTGGTGGTGGCGACAGTGACCTAGGGGTCTCACATTGCAGGATGATGGAAGCAGAGAGAGAGAGAGAGACGGACTCTCCTCTGCCTTCCTTTAAAGCCCTCAGAACCACACCCCTGGCCACCATTTTTAATCCATCCACTATGGCATGGTCCTACAATATAATCAACTCTTCAAGGCTCCACCTTTCAATTGCTATAGTAGGATTTCCCACCCTCAACAGTTACAGTGGGGATCAAGCTTCTAATATATGAAATTTTGGGGACATAATTCAGTCAAACCACAGCATTCTGCCCCTGGCCCCCAAAGTCCATGTCCTTCGCACAGGTAAATACATTTCATTCCATCCCCAAAGTCTGAACTTGTTTCTACTAAAAAGTCCTAAGTCTCAAAGTCCCATGTATGAATTCTGAACAAGTTATCTACTGCCAAAATAAAATGGTGGGACAAACATATGGTACATATTCCCATTCCAAAAGGAAGAAATAGTCCACAAGAAAGGTGTAACAGGACCTTAGCAAGTCTAAAACCCAGAAGAGCAGGCATTAAATCTCAAAGCTGGCGAATCATGTACCTTGACTCCATGTTTGATGTCTCTGCATGCTGGTGTGGGGGTTGGGTCCCCAAGTGGTCAGGCATCTCCACCTCTATGGCTTTCTTGGTCTCAGGTGCTGCTTTAGCTCTCCCAAACTGGTGTTGCACACTGATATCTTCACAATTCTGGGATCTCCATGGCAGCCATAGGCCTTCATGGCTCCACCAGGCACTGTTGGGGTTTCTCTGATGCAACTCCAACCCCACATTTTCTCTTGGCATTGCTCTAGTGAAGACTCTATGTGGTGACTCTGCCACTGCAACAGATCTCTTCCTGAACCCCCAGACTTTCCATACATCCTTTGAAATCAGGGTGGAGGCTCCCAAGCCTTCACAGCTCTGGCATTCTGCAAGTCTGCAAACTTAACACCACGTGGATGCCACCAAGGCTTCTGGTTTGTATTTTCTAAAGCTGTGGGTCCAGCCACACCTGGAGCCAATTTAGCCTTGGTCAGAGCAGCCAAAGCAGCTGGGGTGCTGGTGCTGGAAGCAGCTTCCTGAGGTAGCCCTGAGAAGTGAGGTGTGGAGGGAGGGTGCCTCAGGCCTGTTCCCCAAGACCATTCTGTCTCCCTAGGCCTTTGGGCCTGAAGTGGAAGAGTTGGCCCAAGATGCTTCTGCAGTGCCTTCAGGGCCCTTTCCCCCTTCTCTTAATAATCCTTTTCCTTTGTACTAATCTTTTTAGCATCATCGCATTTTTCTTCTGAAATTGCTCTCTGCTTCTCTAACACATGGCCAGGCTGCAAATTTTCCAAATCTTTATGCTCTGCTTTCCTTTTAAATTCTGGCTTTACATCACACCTTTTCTGCCTTAACTTAGCATAGAGTGTTAACAAGTAGTCATGCAGCTTCCTGAATGCTTTGCTGCTTAGAAATTTCTTCTGCCAAATACTCTGGTTCACAACTCTTAAGTTCCAACTTCCACAAAGTCCTAGAGCATGGACAGAACGCAGCCAAGTTCCTTGCCAGTTCATAGCAAAGGTGATCTTTGCCCCAGTTTCCAATAAACTCATTTTTATTTCTATCTTAGACCGCCTTAGAATGGTCTTTACAGTCCATATTTCCATAAGCATTCTGGTCACCACCATTTAACCAGTCTCTAAAACATTCCAAATTTTCCCTGGTTTTCTTGCCTTCTAAACTTCCACCAGCATCTAGGCTTTTTCTAAGACTGTTGCTCCAAATTCCTCCAGCCTCTCCTCACACCCAGTTCCAAAGCCACTTTCACTTTTTCAAGTATTTGTTATAAGCAACACCTCACTTCTCTGGTACCAATTTTCTGTATTAGTCCATTTCTGTTGCTTACAACAAAATACATGGGACTGGGTGATTTATAAGAAAAACAAAATTTTTTGCTTACACTTTCAGAGGCTTGGAAGTCCAAAGTCCAGGGAACACATCTGGTGAGGGTCTGGGTGGTGGTGACCATGACCCAGGGGCCTCACATTGCAGGATGATGGAAACAGAGAACCACGCCCCTGACCACTATTTTTAATCAATCCATTCACTGGGCATGGTCTTACAATCCAATCACCTCTTCAAGGCCCCACCTTTCAGTTATCATAATAGGATTTCCCACCCTCAACAGTTACAATGGGGATTAAGCTTCTAATATATGAAACTTGGGGGACACAATTCCATCAATCCACAGCAGCTGGGAACATGCACAACAGGCAACTAAAAATTTTCACTGCTCTGCAGGAGTCCGCAAATGACCACAAAAGCATCACGGGTATTAATTTAGGGGTTACAAATAAATTTGAGCAAGTAGGCAAATGTGCAAATATCGAATCTGCAAATAATGAGGATCTTGTGTGTCTGTGTGTGTGTGTAATTTACTTAAACAGTTCCCTATTGATGAACATTGAGATTGTTTCCAACGTTTTCCCCCCTAAAAATAAAATGTTCCAGTAAATTGCTCATACAGACGTTTGTGAGATGATCCCTCGGCATGTATTCCCATAGAATGAGCTGCCGTGTGGGCGTGGACGTTCCCCCCTTCCTCCTCCTCCTCTTAATCTTCTCATCTGCTATTGAATAGGCTCCGAGCGATGGGGGAAGGTAAGGGGAGAAGAGAAGAGGAAGCTTGAGGAATGTGAAAAGGAAAGGAAAGAGGAAAAGCTGCAGCTGATGCAGGTCCGCTTTCGTCAGCCCTCCAGTAAAATTTTATTTTACAAATGCTGTTACATTATTCATTTTAAAGATTTCATTCTAAGGAATATTAAAGCCTTATGATATAAAAGAAGTCATTTCAAGAGAAATCACATTTCACACTGTGGTAGTAAGAGATGGCTGCAGATTATTTGGTACTTCTCCCAGCAGGAGGTGGGGTCTGTGTCCCTTCCTCCTGAATCTGACTGGGCCCCTTGACTGCTTAAATAAGAAAATACACTGGGAGGGACACTGCTCTAATTTCCTCTAATTTCCAGGCTTAAGTTTTAAGAGACTGGCAGCATCCAGTATCTTGGATATACTTTTAGAACCCAGGCACCATGCAATTAGGAGCCCAGTGACCAGTGGAGAGTCCCATGTGGGGAGGAACAGAGGTCACTGGCTGAGCTCTCAGCCAAAAGCCAGCACCAACTTGCCAGCCAGGTGAGAGAAAGTCATCTTGTCAGTGGATCTTTCAGCCACGGTCAAGCTCTCACAGCTGCTGCCACACGGAGCACAGGGAACCTATTGACACCAGGTCTGCAGAGATTAAAGACTCAATTGCAAAATAAATGATGTTGTTGTCTCAAGATGCTAAGCTTCAGAGTGTCTTATTGTCCAGAAATACATAACTAGAACAACATTATGAATAAAATCTGTTCTATGGAGCAATGAGGTCATATTCATAGTGTTTTTATCACATTTCTGCTTCTCATGTGTTTATCCTGATTCCAAGAAGGTAAGTTAAACTGGGAGTTCTTAGCTTTTTATGTATGTGTGCTATGGAACCCCTGGATGAAATTTATCAGTCAATTCTTAGAATGATGTTTTTAAATGCATTAAACAGGGCCGGCCCGTGGCTCACTCGGGAGAGTGTGGTGCTCATAACACCAAGGCCACGGATTCGGATCCCATATAGGGATGGCCGGTTTGCTCACTGGGTGAGCGTGGTGCTGACAACACCAAGTCAAGGGTTAAGATCCCCTTACCGGTCATCTTTAAAAAAAAAAATGCGTTAAACAAAATACACCAGTTAAGTAGAAATACAGTTACCAAAATATTGAAAATTTTTTTTTTTCCTTTTTGTCTTTTTTTACTGACCAGTAACGGTATCGCAACCCTCGGTGTCATGCCCATACCGGGGACTGGCAATGGGATCGCAACCCTCAGTGTTGCGCCCGCACTGCGCTCAGTTAAACAAAATACACCAGTTAAGTAGAAATACAGTTACCAAAATATTGAAATTTTTTTTTTTCCTTTTTGTCTTTTTTTACTGACCAGTAACGGTATCGCAACCCTCGGTGTCACGCCCATACCGGGGACTGGCAATGGGATCGCAACCCTCAGTGTTGCGCCCGCACTGCGCTCAACCAGTGAGCGGGAACCGGTCTCCACATGGGATCCGACCCCTCGGCGGGAGCGCCACTGCGCTCCCAAGTGGCGCACTCTCCAGTGCGCCACCGGGCCGGCCCAAAATATTGAAATTTTTGATAAAGGAATGTATATGTGACAAATAACAGAATCTAGGGGAGGGTTTAATAGCTACTGTTAAATTGAAGTATAATGAGCACAAATAGTTTTTCGAGATATCTGCAACACTTTAATGTAATTTGGAAACAACTGTAATTTATACAGGCATTTCCAACTTATACAACTGTGGTTTGCTACCTACATGGAATACTGAAGGAAAGGCTAATTTTCTGTTAGCGATTAATGAAAATGAAGAGGTAGTTTGTTTCCCATGCATGCTCACAGACTGTCTGAATTCTGTTCTCACACCTCATGTTATGAACTCTGAACTACCCAGTTGGATGGTGCCTTGAGTTGAATGCTCCCCCCAAACTTAATCTCCACTGTAACTATTGAGGGTGGGAAATCCTATTATGGTAATTGAAAGGTGGGCTGCCGAAGAGGTGATTAGGTTGTAGGACTGTGCTGTAGTGAATGGATTAAAAATGGCAGTCATGGGCATGGTTTGGAGGGCTGTCAAAGGAGAGTGAATGAGGAGGTTAGTGTCTCTTTGCTCCTCTGTTTTCACAATGTGGTACCCTGCTGTCACTGTCATCAACACCAAGACCTTCACCAGCTGTGTTCCCTGGACTTACCAGCCTCAGAAACTGTAAGCAATAAATTTCATTTTTTAAATAAAATACCCAATTCCATGTATTTTGTTACAAGCAAAAGAAACAGACTAATACAGATGGCCAGTGGAGACTCTTACATTCTTCAGTAAATACTGAGTCTGAAAATAAACCTTCTCCGAAAGCATAGAGAGATGATAGAAGCTGTCAGAAAAACCAGTCTTCATCTACCCACTCATCAGCCTGAATTTCGTAAACAACAAAGAAACATGTGACTCCTTTGAAAGTTCTAGGACTGTTAAATTTTCCAGCCACTGAGGGCTTTATCAAAGGGAGTAGGGTAGTGTCAGCTCCAGCACACACATGCACATGCACATGCACCGGTGCATTCTACTTGAACCAAGAACAATTGATTTGCCATCAAATGCAAAGTTGTCTGTCATCCATTTCAGTCCTCATGGAAGCCCTTTGAGATGGGCGCTCCTGGGACACCCCTTGTAAAGATGGAGAAAATGAGGCTCTGGGGGATTAAATGTCTTGTCTCTGGCCTCAGAGAGCCAGGAACTGAGAGGAACTAGAAGGGAATATTTGTCATTACTCCCATGAGTATCAAGAGTGGAGCATCAAGAAGGAAAGCACCCCAGCTCCATCTCGACTCCATCTGGGCTGCACATAGTCGGACCTATGAGGCAAGTAGAATTCCCAAACACACCAGCATATGTGAGGCAGCCCAACCTGGGAAGGAGTGCAGGGTGACCCAAGGAGCAAGCCATCAGTGCAATAAACGATCTTCCCCATCAGGGCCCCTCATCTCTGATGGATGACTCATGAAAGATTTTTGGAGGTTGGCGTGACTGCCTCCTCTCTCCATTAGTCTCAGAGATGGAGGGATCTGCAAGAGCAAGAATGAGAAGGAATAAGCTAGTTACTGTCAGTCTTTAAAATAATATTTATTATTGCAGTTTTCAAAATGGCCTAAGACTTGTCTATCCTGCTAATGTAAAAAAAGCACAGCCCAAGACAGAAGATATGCACACTTCCCTGGGCCTTCCCTATAGCTACATTCAGGGGTGGGGGTGCTTGGAAGATTCCTAACTCTGTGATTTTTGTGACAGAGATTAGAATTAAGTCCTAATTCTGGCACAATCCCAGATGGCCTGAGAAACCAAAGGAAAGAAAGAAAAGCAGGTGAACAAGCATCCCTGGGACTTCCTGTGGGGACCTCACATTGGATCTGCAATAGGTAGTGCTATAGTTTGAATGTCCCCACAAAACTCATATTGAAGCTTGATCCCTATTGTAACAGTGTTAAGAGGTTGAGAAATCCAACTGTGGTATTGGAAAGGTGGGGCCTTTGGGAGGTGATTGGGTCCTGAGGGCTCATGAGGGCTCTGCCCTCATGAATGGATTAATCCATGGATTAATTAGCTAGTGGATAAATGTGTTATCATGGGAGTGGTACTAGTGGCTTTATAAGGAGAGCAAGTGAGTACATTAATCTGCTCAGCCCTCTCACCATGTGATACCATGCGCTGTCTTGGGACTCTGAAGAGAGTCCCCACCAGGAAGAAGGCCTTCACCAGATGTGCTCCATGGACATTGGACTTCCCAGCCTCCAAAACTGTAGGAAATAAATTTCATTTGTCTGTAAATTACCCAGTTTCAGGTGTTCTGTTACAAGTGACAGAAAACTGACTAAATACAGAAAGTCATGCCAGGCCTGGAGAACTCTATGGGGTAGAAAACCAGAACAGGGGGCACTGTCTTTAGAAAGGAGGAAAGAAATAACAGAGATTGTGGCTAAATGACACCTACAAATTTCCTTGGAGCTGAACAATTCCAGTTTTTTCTCTGTTTAACATCTATGCATTTAAATCCTTATTGATGGCCATTCCAGGTTCTGTAACCCAAGGGGTCCCCAGTGGAGGGAACAGATCGCCTAGAGAGGCAGCAAGTGAAATGGCAGTAAGTGACATAGGACATGACTGAAAAGTGCTAGAGACTTCCCAGAACCTGGACGAGATAAGGTGTCACTTCCAACTCTACTGCAGACCTTGTTTTCCAGCCCAGGAAGACAGAGAGGTATGGAGAGACACAGAGATGAGGAGGAGAGTCTATAGAAATCTGGATCCAAAGCTCTGACATTTCTTAAACATCCACCCTTGTCACTTGCCATAGGGATGTGTCAGCTTGTATAAAAGGGAAAAGGGAAAGAGAGGTGCCGAGGCAGAACACACATAGATGTGGCATTACTCACCGTTCCCTTCACAAATATGGTTCTGACCACATACTGGTGGATTTACTCTCTAGTGGAGGAAAAACATGATTAAGGCAAAACTTGCCAGAGTGGTAAGAGCTCTGACAGATGCACATTTGGGGCACTGAGACAGCAGGGGCCTATCCCAGCCTTCAGAGATCAGGAAAGCCTTCCCTGGGCTGGTAGATATATGTGGAGACTGGAAGGATGGATAGGGAGTAGAAGAAACCAAACTCACAAAGTCATAGACAGAAAGATTATGTCTGGGTTCAGGGGGGTTTGAGTGGCTCAGTGTGGACAAATTATGGAGGGGGAATGCCCAGAAATTCTTGTGTAGACTTAACGTCTTTAAGCAGCACTAACCTGGTGTTCCAGGCAAATGTCTTTCCATTGCAGAGACCTAGGAGTCATTCAAGGACACTCTGCAGTCTTGGAGAAAGGAAGGAGAGAAAAGTCACAGCACAAGGTACAAGGCAGAGTGACAAGGCAAGAACTTGTCCCAGGGGGCAACACAAGGACTCAGTCATTGTTTCCTCCTCCTCGGTTCCTGGAAGCACAAGGTGGAGGTTGACTCATAAGAGTGAGGCAGAACACCAGGCTGTCGATGGTGCGTGAAGTCAGAGCATGACGCACAGAGAGGCTGACTTAATATAGGACTCTGATAGGTCCTCAGAGTCACTCTGTCATGTCTCCTCAAATATCCCCTCACCAGGGACCCTGTGAGACAAGGCTCAAGAATGGAGGTGGTGATGAGCTGGCACGAGTACGGATGGGCATGTGGGTGTGGGCAGAGTCACGCCAGCCTTGAAGGGCAGGTGTGCAGATCAGCTGCTGCACACGGGTGTACAGTGGCACAGCCACCTCACTCAGGGGTCTCGATGCCCATGCTGGGCTCTCTCACTCCATACTGCCAGAGGAGCTCTACTGTTGGGCCAATGGAGTTTTAATTTGGAGGGAGGGGGATTATTTCAGCAACTAGGGCTCTTGCTTGAGTAGTCTGGTGTTGGTGGGGCACTTTGGAGAGGAGCTCCAGGCACCCAAAGATAAGAAGGAGATATTAGCAGGAATTGAAAAAGAAGAGACAGAGAGAGGGGCACATAAAAGTGAAAAGACATTGGAAACATACTCCACCTACTTTCCTATGGCCTTTAGGTTTGGCTTTGAACAAAGACCGGCATCACTAACATCATTCTGATACTGTTCGGTTCTCAAAGGACAAGTAAGTCATGGTCAAATAAGGATCATAAATAGCTTCCAGGTCTACGAAATTGTGCTCCGAGGTAGCCTAGGCTTTAGCAGAGATGCCTCAGGCTCTGCTGCAGGGCTGAGGGGAGACAGCAATCAGGGTGTCTGCACTGGTCATGTGCCTGTTTGCCCTCACAATGCCCCCACCCTGCCCTGCTCTGCTGTGTAGCCCTGTATCTCTACTTCTCATGTGCCCTTGCCACCAAGCTCACAGGAGCTTCAGCCCATGGGAGGGCTTGGCAGCAGATGGAGGGTGGTGGGGGTGGGGAAGAGGCAGGGAAGAGCCTCGTCTCTGCCTCAGTGGCCTCTCCGGCAGAGGCTGCATCTGCTACATGGTTCCAGCTTCCCCTGGCTGACACATGGTAGCAGCTTC
Source organism: Galeopterus variegatus (assembly GCF_000696425.1). NCBI lineage: Eukaryota > Metazoa > Chordata > Mammalia > Dermoptera > Cynocephalidae > Galeopterus > Galeopterus variegatus. The sequence goes on from NW_007727513.1 coordinate 40,741, forward strand.
TGTTTGGCTAAACTTTGGGTTGGTTGACTGTCCCTTGTTTGGCATCTCAGCTCTTCTACTGATTCACTTTGTAAACATTTGCCTGTGTTAAATCCCCTCTGTTTAAAATCCCTGGAGTAGTTCCTATTTTTCTAGACTAGATCTTGTCTGATACAGAAGCCCCACTTTTATCTGTTTTATACATTGGGGTTTCACATAAAATAAAATTAGGAATAAAAGATTCTGTTGGGAGGAAAACAAAACATTTGAATATGCCCGCTCTTGTTTGACCCCACATACAGGTGGGAGACTTGAAGACCAAAAGTGTTAGTAAGTGGAAGGAATTCCCTGTATTCCCATACACGCTGAGAAGCTTGCCACTTGAGTTTTGTCTCTTTAAACTGCTAAATAAAGCAAATAATGCAGAAGTATATAAAGTAAAAATTGAAAGCAGATTCCACACCCAGGACTTACAACCTTGTGGTAATCACAGTTTGTTTTAATTTGTTGGCTTCTTGACTTTTAAAATATAATTAGTATATACTATATATTAAGTAATATAATATATATATATATATATATTTTTTTTTTTGGTCTTTTGTCTTTTTCCGTGTCCGGCAATGGATCGCAACCCTCAGTGTTGCCCCCGCGCCTCGCTCAGCCAGTGAGCAGGAACCGGTCTGTACATGGGATCCGAACCCTCGGACGGGAGCACCG
>NW_007727513.1:42362-58482 GCF_000696425.1 Galeopterus variegatus
TATATATATATATATATATATATATATATTTTTTTTTTTTTTTTTTGTCTTTTTGTCTTTTTTCCGTGTCCGGCAACGGATCACAACCCTCAGTGTTGCCCCTGTACCGGACCGGGGACCGGCGACGGGATCGCAACCCTCGGCGTTGCTCCCGCGCCTCGCTCAGCCAGTGAGCGGGAACCGGTCTGTACATGGGATCCGAACCCTCGGACGGGAGCGCCACCGTGCTTCCCAAGCGGCGCACTATCCAGTGCGCCACCGGGCCGGCCCCTATATTATATATTTTTAAAAATAGAGTCACTTTGCACAACTTGATGTTCAGCTTTCTCTTCATTGAATGGTCTATTGTGGATATCTTTCTGGTAATTATCCACAGACCCACCTCATTTACTTTTGTAGCTGCAGGGCATTCCACTGTGTATAGGTTTCAGAGGTTTCGTATCTGGCGAGTCTGTGTTCCCTGTAAGTGAACAGTCATTTTTTGCTGTTACCAACAAATAACTATTTAACTGTAGCAATTTGTTGCCATCACAAAGCTTCAGTGACTTTCTTTGCTTGGTACAAATAGCTTCATTCTCATGCGTAAGTATCTGTGTAGGGTAGGTGCCCGGAAATGAACTCCTGGTACAGAAGTCATGTTCCAAAATGCCTCTAAAGGGCTGTTCACTTTACACTCCAGCCAACAGTGAGACAGCTCATTTCCCCACTTCTTTCCCAACACTGGACATGTTACTTTTTCACCAACTGAGAAAAGCTCTTTGATGATCACTTAAGCAGACTTCACGGGCCTGTCTGGAAATATTCTCCAAAGAACAGAGCCTTTGATAATGACAGAGGGGCAAGAAATAGCTTCTTGTGTGTCCTTCATCCCTGGGCTTGGCAGCCAGTTTCTCTTAAGGTGCTCTGACTGGTGCTTTTGATAGCCCCTGACCCCAATGCCCACTGTTTCCATAGACTTTCTGAAGCAAAGCTGATGTGTATTTGTAGCCAGGACAGCAGTGCCCAGAACTCTGGCCTTTTGTGCATACATGTCAGACAGGAACCAAAAAAGAAGAGTGAAAGCCTTTAAGGTGACCCTGCGTGCTGCAGGGTCAGGAGTTCCATGGCTTGTCTGGAGCTTTCTCAAATAACAAAGAATTCCATTCCACCAGTCTCCCAGTGAGCTTCTGGGCCTGAAATCTGCAAGTGAGACTTCTCCGACTCTCCAAGAAAGGACAAACTGAGAAGAAAGAAAGAGGGCATGTGCGTGGGCTGGGGCCACTTGAGAGGCCAGAATCTCCCAATTTCCTCCACGAGCTTCTGGGCCTGAAATCTGCAAGTGAGACTTCTCCGACTCTCCAAGAAAGGACAAACTGAGAAGAAGGAAAGAGGGCATGTGCGTGGGCTGGGGCCACTTGAGAGGCCAGAATCTCCCAATTTCCTCCACAGCAGCTTCTGCAGGACTGGGCTTGGGGATTCAGAACTGTTGTTCCATTTCAGTCACGCTGCTCTTCCAGCACACGCAGACCACTGACATGATTTGCTCCTCGCGGTGTGCTGGGGATTCTCACTCCATATCATCTGCCTTCTCAGGTGGAAAAATCACTGTGGGGGAGGACTGAGCCCTCTGATTCCCTGAAACGAGTTCCAGGGTGCTGTCATTCTCACAGGAAAGCTGTTTTCTCTGGCAGTGAAGCTGAAGTTGATTTATGGCTCATTTTCTGTATACAATACTGTAATTTCGTGAAACGATAGCAGTATCGATTCCAGAAGATTTTCTCTTTGCTGAAACCCAGGGCTGAGGTGCTAAATGGAGCCTCAGAGTGAGTAACAGCACTTCTCACTTTATTGATTTAATTGGTCTGATCCTCCACCTTGATGTAACTGCCAAGGGGCCCCTTCAGAGGCTGGGGTGTTTGTTGTCTGGTTCACAGGCCCTTTATTTCTCCAGGTAGCCATTGGCTGCAATGTGGGGCTGACTGTCCAGTGAGGCAGAGGCTCTGCACAGGGTCACAAGGAGCCTATTCACTGTGGCAACTCAAAGCCATTGCAAGGAGTGAATTTGTGGGCCTCATTCCAAGTACATTTCATGTCTCTTTCCAGTTGAGTTCTCAAGATAGAAAAGGAAGGACTACCTTCAGGATTTAAAACAAAACAGAATGGCTGAACCAGTGAATGAAGAAATGGATGAATGAGAGGGATGATGAAAGGGAGAGAAAGAGAAGAGAAGAGAGGCGAGGAGAGAGATGCAGGAAGAAAAGACAGAGAAACATGGAAGGACGGGAGAGCGGAAGGGAGGGAGGAGTCTGGAAAACATCCCGCTGATCCAGAATGAGCCCTGACAAGACAGGTGAGCCATGATTCTGAACAGAACCAATTCATCCCCAGCTCCAGCGTGATTGTGAGATTAGGATTCCCTGTGGTGAGTTTGGCAGGGGAGTGGCATGATTTGATTTACCTGTAAAAGAGACTTCTCAGGCCCCAGAGTGCATGTGGAGTTGGTGAGGAGCTGGAGAAGAGGTGGCGAGACAGTCAGAGGGTAGCTTTGGCCATTCAGGCAAGAAGTGATGGTGGATGTGCCCAGGGTGGAGAAGGAAAGAATGGAGGGACTGGAGTGCCAGTTTGAGGTAGAGTGGACAGGTCTTGGTGATGGACTGGCTGTGGGGAGGAAAGAACAGGGGAGATGACTCCTAGATCATGAACAGAGGTGCCATTTCTTGAGAGTGGGAAGACTGAAGAATTGAGGAAGAGAGAAAAGCTTACTTCCTGACCCCGGAAGCCCACCAGGTCTCCTCCAAGACAGTTGGGGTACACTCTTCCAAAGGAGGGATCACCCCATTTCTTCAGACTCAGTGTCTGGACCGCCCACTGGCACCCTGGCTCCTATACCCAGCTGCTGGAGTGTACAGGCTGAGTGACATTGAAGGGGATTGCCCTACCAATGCCTGGATTTCACATCCTGCCAACAAAGAAGCCCACAGATCATTACCACGGAAGGAGAAGCCGAATGGTACTGAGCCTTGGAAAAATACTTTAATATCCCCTGTGGCCTCAAGACACTTGGGAGAGAAATCCTGAGTCACTGCAAGGCTTATTATGAGGCCATGACTTTGACCATTTATTCATATGATCTACTTTTGAAAACTTGGGCAGCCATGTCCTATTGACCAGCCTGTGATAAACCTTGTTGGGTCCTAGAATCAGGACTCTGAAGTTGGAAGGAGCTCCAGAGGTCGCCCATTCCACATGCCTTTCCCACTTGAACCCCCTGAAGCACTCCTCCCACCCCCCAGGATGGCCATTCTAATCAGGCCTTTGCAGGCATCATACAGGCAACTCAAAGCAATATGACCCATTCCTAGCACCTTAAGACTGTCTAGTGCAGTGATTTCCAAACGTTTTAACCACAACCCACAAAGAGAAATATATTTATATGCCTCCCACTACACACATGCACACAACTCTCCTGAATTAGTACTCACCTTTAATGTATGTATTGCACTCTGATATTTTCTATTCTGTTTTCATGGTGAAAAGTGATGGTCTCAACCCTCTAAATGGATTTTATAGCTCACTAATGGGTTGTGACCTACAATTTGAGATGCACTAGCCCCAGGCACAAAACCCTATGCTCCATCTGTTGCTCTGTTTGCTTTAAGTCCTCTGGAGCAGCCAGATTTTTGTTTTTAAACAAACATAAATAATTTTGTTTTTAGTTTTTTTCCTTTTGGGGGATGTTTCTACTACATAGCATAGTTATCGATATTATTATTACCATACCTTGGATGTTCCTCTCTGTGATACAGAACGTAATAATCTACTATAGCTGTGGTTGCTTTATGTGGGCCATTGATGCTTTACTGAGGGAAAAGTTTCTTAAAATGATAATAATAATAATATCATCTAATTAGTCAGGATAGTCTCTTGGTTTTATAATTATTTTCATTTTCAATGAGAAGAAATGATCTGAAGAAAAGTGCTTTGTGAATCTCTGAGGAGGGAAAAGTGGTAAGAACAGGTACCTAGGCACATGAACTATTTTTTAAAAAAATTTTTATTTTATTTATTGAATCAAAATTGATTATACATATTTTTGGCGTTCAACACTGAGATATGTTGATCAAATCAATATTACTAGCATATATATTGTTATAAATCATAATTATTCTTTATGCCCCTTGTCCAATCTCTCCCCATCCCCCTCTCCCTCTCTGCTCCCACCTCTAATTATCTGAGATTTTTTCTCTCTTTCTGAAAGAATAATGGTTACTCTGTTGATTTGTTGCCTAGATGATCTGTCCAATGCTGAGAGGTGTGATCAGGTCCCCCAATATAATCATAGAGCAGATGATTCTTCTGTCACTCTGAAATAGGCTTTGTGGAGAGAGGCATCCTCTTCTTTATCTCTGCTAGTGACTCTCCTTGTGTCAATGCACTCCGCTGGTTGGCAGACTTTCTGCGTGGTGGTTGTGGTCTCTAGTTGCTTTCACGGCAGCCATGGTTATTATGGTAGCTGTGATGGGCCACCCACATGGAGGTGATGTTTTTGACCTGCTCCTTGGCACTGGCAGTGTACCTGGTTGTGGGGTGTGTCTGATCCTCTTCTGCATGCCTCGGGTCACTGGGTGGGGCCCAAGGCACTGGCACGGTGTGCCTAGTTGTGGGAGGGGGCTCCGGTTTCCTTCTCCATACCTCGGGTCCTCAGGTGGGCTCCGAGGAGCTGGCACAGTGTGCCTGGTTGTGGGAGGGTCTGGTCCCCACCCATGAACTATTTTAATAAATAGACATTTTAAAATTGGATTTGTTTAGCCAGACACTAGTTCCCCTAAGCTGACACCAGCAAAGTGAATATAGCTAAGTGCTGGGAGAATGGAGGAGAGGTAAGGAGAAATGGGGACCCATGGCAAAGTTAGCTTACCTTTGACATCAACTTGACCTGATCTACAACCCCAAACACCTCAGAGTCTCAGTTAAGTTCTTCTTAAAAATAGGACCTCTTTGAGGCAAGAGAGAGCATCTCCTAATCTGGTGATTTGGTTAGGTGGGGCTTAGTTTCTAGAACTTCTGCCATACTGATTAACCTATCTTCTCCAGACCAAATGTGTATTGGACTTATTGTAGGGCTCAAGAACATATCCTAAAGCTTTACAACAGTGGGGGAAACAAGCAGTTGTACCTTTGTTTAGCTAAGCTTTTTTTTTTTAAAAAAAAATAAAATTCAGAAAGGGGAAAATCTGCCTCTGTGTTGTCTTTTGTGTAATATCCTATGTGAATGTTCTTTTTTCTGCAGTCCTCCCTCATGTATCTCCCTAGCAAGGGCTGCAACTCCTTCCTAGGGCACACCACTTCTTCTCTTAGGATAATGCAGTCCCAGCCCAGTCCCTTCTTGTGCTTTGCAAATTCTGTCCCTTTAGGCACCAACTGGGTATCACTGCATTTTCCCTTAGCTCAGGCTTTTGTGGGCTCTGCAGGAGCAAGAGGTAAGTTCTGGTACATGGATGGGGGTAAAGGAGAAGCAGGGTAATGCTGGCTTCTCTCCATCTGAAGACAAATGTAAATAACAGCAACAAAAAATGTAGATTTCTTCAGAAAACCATCTAGCCTGGTCTTCTTTACTTTTCATGAAAAATGCATATTCCTCTTATTATCATAACTCGTTCCCTATTTTCCTGGCTTGGATTTCATGATGAAGACCCCTCCAAAATCCCCCACACCATTAGCTGAAAATGCCCATGCCAGAACCATTCGGGAAAAATGGCACTGTTTTCAAATGGCATACTTCTGATGTCCAAGTTTCTCCCTGGAAGGTAGACGTAGAGGTATTCAGTTCATCACAATAAAGTATCTGCTCTATGGGAGAGCCAGGTGCCCTCCCTTCAAAAGTGAGTAAAGGCACATTGTAGAAAACGTATCCAATACTAAAGAAGCATAAGAAAAAATGAAGAGGAAGGAAGGAAGTGGTAACTGTGGGTGGTGGTGGATGTGTTAATTAATTTGATGTGGTAATCACTACACAATGAGTTAGGATATCACATCACCACGTTGTATACCTTGAATACACTCAACTTTTATTTGTCAATAAATACCTCAATAAAGCTGGAAGCATTCTAAAAAATAAAAATTAAAAAAATTAATAAATGAAGAAAGAACAGGAGAGAAAAATGGAGGGAAGGAGGGGGAACTAAGAAAGGAAGGATAAAAAGAAAAAAGAAAATTAAACTCAAGCAAAATCCCATCCCCTAGAGAAAACCACTAATAACATTGTAGTGTATATCTGTCAGTTCATTCCTCAAATTGCTTCTGATCTCAGGCACATGAGGTCGTCAAGATTATTTCTTGTTCCTCCAGCTCAATAAAATTCTTTTCTCCTTCTCTCTGGCCTAAGGGGCTCCACTTGAATTCTGGTTTTACAGCCTTACAAGGTCTTTGTTCTCACCTAGATTGTGTCTCATCAGCCTTCTTTAACATACATAAAGAGATAAAACCTCTGACTCACTCCTAATTCAGCCTTGGTCAAATACTATCTTTTTGTTTCTATGTTTTTTGTTTTGTTTTTACTGGGCTTCTAAAACATAGAACTTCCCGAGGTTAGCATATAATCTTGTCAACGTTATACCCCCAAGACCTGAAACTGCCAGGCACATAGTAGGCACTCAATAAATGTTTGTGGAATTGAACTGAAGAATGCTACATTCATTATTGGGTCGATCCCAAGGACAGACTGAAAACATTTATTGGTAACTTAGTCCAGGCATCTGGGCTTTCAGAACACATGAGTCAGACTAGAGTGATTAACTAAAAAAAATAAAATACAATAAAATAATGAAAGGCCCAATCATATCTATTTGTTTGACTGCCAAGAAATCTATTATATTTCCTGATGGGAAATCCAAAACTCTCTGGTCTCAAGATGGCAGAAAACCTTCCCAGGCCCTGCGCAGAAATGCAGTAGAGATGTTCACCCTTGAGGGTGCTGGGGACATTCATGCCCTAATCCTCATGGAGTCTGGGATGGCAGCTGGGAATTGGAGGGACGTTCTCAAATCACTTTCCCTCTCTCTTCTCAAACCATTGCCCAAGAGTTTAGCCTCACTCTTGTAACTGAAGACAGGCTTAGAACATTCCTCATAGTTTATGCCTTATCCTTAATCTCCTTCAGTCTGCAGTAGCCTTTATGTCTTTTGGCTTGCATTTCTAGGCAGTATCATTTGTTCCAGGCTTCACAAGTGTATTTGCTGTTGGATCAATTGGCAGGAAGTCATTCGTACTTCTCAAGGTGGACATTGCCTTTAATTGTGAAGACTGGCTGTCACTAGTGTATCCTGCCCCAGGACATCTTTCTACAGTTGGTTTGGGGAAATGCAACCCCTAGGGCTCACTCTTTTCGAGCCCAGTTTCTTCCACATGACTCCTGCCATCAGTCATCTAGAGATTTTCTCGGTGTAGCGCTTCTGTCGGTGCTCCTCTGGTAACTCATTGGGTGGCTTCCCTGTTGTCCCCATGGGCTAGCAGCTAGCACCTGCTAGTCTTTCTCAGAAGGCTGCCCTTGGGCTTCAGAAACCCCCTTTACCTTAGTGCATGGACAGGAGGAAGTACCTAGATATTTGCACTCCCCCAGAAACAGCCCTTAGCCAATGACAGGTGAGTATGGGAATAAAATCCCTAGAGCTCCCATACCCCCAGTCAGGATAACCTGAGGCAAGACCTTCACTGTGTCAGTGGCCCTGCAGGACTGAAGCAGAGTTACCCTCTGTGGGACTCTGTTTGTTACAGCTCCCTTGCTTGGTCTTCTTCCCTTCCCTGTCCCATTCTTCACTCTCCTCCGGTCAATACTCCTGGGAATTCTTCCCGATGAACCCCTTTCACACAAATCCCTACCTCAAGGTGTGCTTCTGAGAATCCCAGCCTAACATGACTGGCAGCATGGAATCCAGAAGTCTCAGTGGTGTCCTATAGGCTGGATCCAGCCACATGCATATTCCATTGGCACTGGGGGTTAGCTGGCCTAAATTGTGCTTTTTAAATTTATTTAAATTATTTGTTGATATATTTTAAGTTGAGAGAAAGGATTCAGACCATGGAGTACAGATTTGAGAGGAACATGAGGAAAACTAGTAAGTTTTCCTGCCCCTGAAATTCAGAAAGTATCCTCAGGCAAGGAGAGTGTGAGAGAGGCAGAGGGAAAGGAGTAACGGAGGGGCCATGGGGTCTCAGATGGGGGCCCAGACCTGAACGGTTTCCACAGACAGTGATGGAGGCATCACTGGATCAGGCAATGTCCCCACTTGGGCGATTGTCCAGAAGTCCTGCGGGAGCTGAGACAATGCCCACCATCTGACCAGGGTCTCCCCGAGAGAGCCTCCTTCCTCAACTGTACTGAGGACCAGCACTGGCTGGTCTGCCGTGAGCATCCAGATGTCCCCAGTAATGGTCAGAGGGACTGACACCTGTCATGGCCCCATGACTCTGCTGGTTTCCATCTGACTTGCTCTGTGGGCACCCTCTCCATTTTCAGAATCTCAGGAAACTCACAGGCCTTGTTCTGTGATGTCCTGTTCACCCGAAAGAGTGATGGGGAGGAAAGCCCCAGGTCCTGCCATCCCTGTCCCACTGCAAGCCAGACAGTGGTGGTGCACTCCTCTCATGACCACCCTTCCTTCCTGTGGTGTCATTCCATCTGATGGCTCCTGCTAACCTGGTCCTCGATCAGCCCTGTGGAGAGGTCTGAGTCCAGCTGTAAATATCTCAGCAAGACTTTTTTCTACCCAGAAAATCTGTTTTTTCTTTTGCTTCTTATTACAGGCTAATCTGATGCTGGCCCCAAAGATCTTGATGGGGGATCTGAGTGAGGAGAGAGGTTGAAACCCTCAGCCTGAGGGTGTGGAGTGTGAAAATCTGCAAGCCTGGTCTCTGTGCAGATCTCTCTCCACTCATGGCCTCATGGGTCTCCCTGGCTCCACGGTGGTGCCTGTACAGTGATGGACACCCCTCCTGGACTTACCACCCCAAGGAGAATAACCTGGACAGGGGAGCAGCTGAGAACCATGGGGCATAACTTACCATGTTCTTGACTGCAGCCTCGTGGGACCCTAAGCAGAACTGTGCCCGAACTCCTGACCTGCTGTGAGATAATAAATGTGTGTTTTAAGCTGCTAAGTTTGTAGTAATATTGTTACACAGCAATAGAAAATTAGTGTAGGGAATTTACAGGTAGAGTGTTTTGGGGAATGACAGGGATAATTAAGGCTTTCCCTCCCCACCCTCACAGCTCTATCCAGGAGCTCATAGGCCCCAGAAAGTAATGTGTGGTGCTGTTGTAGATGAAACCATACACTGCCACCCAAATATTCTTAGGCACAAGCATTGCTCAGAAGCACCTGCAGGGTCCTCATGGGCAGGCCAAAGGGCCCAGGAAACAAGTGTACAGTAATGACCGAGGACCAGATGCCCCACCCCATGAAACACATGAGTGATGACCCGACCATGGTGAAGAGGAGAGGGGGGCATCCCAGGAAAGACTAGTAGAGGTTTATCTCCAGCCCAGTGGAATGTAGGCTTGGTATCAGATGGTAAATTTAACGTAGAAAATAGAGTCGTTTTGTTTTGTTTTGTTTTTTTAAACTGAGTTTGAGGGCTGCTGCCTGTTACAGATGACAAGTTTTTAGCCCTCAGGCATGTTCCCTGAAGGCAGGCACAGGGGAGGCTTGGGGCAGGGGGAAGGGTGGTCAATGTGCTCCAGCCACAGACCTCTAGGATCACCTGTAGTTGGACACAATGGAGTTAACTACTCATTGAAGGAAGAGAGAACTCACACATGGGGAACCAGGGGGCATCTCAGTAAGAGGCTGTTTGGAAGGACCTATGATAGGATTGGGGCTTGTGTTAGGTGCTTTAGAGGAGGGTTTGAGGAAACTGGGCTTTGCTCTGGATTGAATGCTGTCAGGAAGTGGGGACAGTCTATAACTGGATATCTTAATAAATCATATCTACAGGGATGGCAGGCTGGAGTGAGTGAGGCTCAAGGTATAATTGGAAAAGAAACAGCATATTAGCCAGGATAGGAGGACATGTGGTTTGAACAATGCTCATGTTTTGTCTGGGTTCAAAAACGATTAGGGAGAGGACTTGTTTTTATTTTGATCCATTATGGTCTCAGAGTGTCTTGTCTGCCATTGATGGTCTAGGAAAATTTTTGTATTCAAAAGACAGCATTGAGGCCTAACTGTGAGTTCCAGGCCAGCTCAGAGCAACATCCAAAGCCTAGATGATAGCACCAGGCTAGTTCCAGGAGGGCGAGGGCTGCTTTTCTCTCTGTCAAGCTCTCATTTCCTGGAAGACCCAGGTTAGCTAGGGGTGGGGAGTCCCCCCAGAGCACTCCTTTCCATGTCCCACCTCACTGCAGCAGCAGTGCAATTATGGAGGATTTCTCCCAGGAGATTGCCTGGAAGGCACATCTGGTGGCCACATACATGGTGAGACCTTTTTGGAAAGCAGTTTTGCTGTACTAGCCAAGATACCTTGACCCATTAAATCCATCTCTGAGAATTTCTCCTAAGGAAATCTAAATACTTTAAAAACTCATATGCACAAAGATGTTCACTACCAAGTTGTTTAAAGTAAAAAGAACTGGTGGTCACCTAGATGTCCAATCACAGAGAAGTAGATAAATACACTGTTGTGCATCCAACAAGACTGAGTATTATCAGGAAGCTGGTTATCACGTTCATGCACAACTGCCCATCACTTGATATGGACATTTCGTCTCTTCTAGCAGTGTAGTCACTTTGGCCAAATTCAATTAATTCATGCTTTTGCAAATTCCTAGCACCCTCGGGGATTGTGTTGTGTGTTGTTTTAATCAAATGCATGATGGCGAATGGTAATGAGAATCAACACAATTTCTGTGAGTCTGCTCATGGAAAAGTTGCTGACAAAGGGCATTTTGATTGTTCCTGCTGCTTCCCGAATGAACAGCATGAACATACTACTTCTTACTCTGTCAGATCCCTCTGGTTCCTTCAATTCTCTCATCTGAGAACTGGGATGACACCATCCTCACTGGATTGTGATAAGGCATAAACAAAATGTGGACACTGGTACAGTACTCAGTAAAAGCAGGAGTTCCACCACAGCCTCGGTTGGGGGAAAAGGCCTTCTGTTGTGACTTCCAGGAGGGAAGGAGACTTGTAAAAAGGAAGAAAAGTCTACAACAGTTGATTTTTACATTTTCTTCTGTTGAAAAGCATTTGCTCCTTAAAAAAACCACTGGCTACAGGTTGGGCCCATGCAAATGCCTTTAATCATCCTGAGTAAGCGTAAAGCTGGAGGTGAACAGTGGCTTCACTAGGGGCCTAGGCTCTCAGCACTTTAAGGGATGAGCTAGACTAAAACTCATTCCAGGGTGAGATCCAGTGTGCCCAGCCCAGCTCGCTGATGAGCCTGCAAGTTCAGCCTGCACTTCAGCCTGCCTCCCTTGTACACCCTCCTTAGCCCGGCCCCGGCTACCTCTGTCTTGCAGCAGTTCTCCTCCTAGGGTAGGAACTGCCCCCTGGCCAGTTCCCACTGCTGAGTTCTGCCACCTCCCAGCTCCCGGGCAATGGAGTCATTGACCTCCCTCCTTCATTCCCAGACAGCAGGAGCTACTGAAGCCACCCTTGTCCCAGAAAACAGGCGACACAAGTTGAATATAGGCTGAGATCCCTAATCCAAAAATCTGAAATCCAAAATGCTTCAAAATCCAAAATTTTTTGAGCACGAACATGACACTTAAAGAAGCATCAAAGGTTAAGTATCTACAGGTATTCCAAAATTCAAAAAAGAAAGAAAGAAAGAAATTTGGAACACTTCTGGTCCCAGGCATTTTGGGTAAGGGAATGTTCAACCTGTACTTATCAAATTTCCACTTTGTGTAAGTCCCCTTGTAAATGACTTGAGAACAAGACATAGGTTTGTACTTCTCCCCATATACATGACAGTCTGGCAGGGGCAAGAAGTCATGTGCTCTCATAAAAAGCAGGAAAGGGAGTGATTCTTGTCACAGATCACCTCAGTTTTAGACAGTGAGAAACGGGAAGGGATGGGCAGGCACTCCAGACAGAGGAAACAGCTTGAGCAAAAGCATGTATGCCCGAACCCTGGGCCAATGACGCGGTTCTATTGCATGAAGCCTAGAGATAGAATGAAGTGATAGGAAAAAGGGCCAGAAAAGTGGGCCAAGGCCAGGCTGTGGAGGGCCCTGAATGCCCTGAGGATGCACCTGGACAGCATCAGCTCCAATAATGGCAGAGCCTTCAGCATGAAGGGCTGATGGTTATTTGGTTGGGGCAATGGACAAGTGTCCCCACAAGGTCTCTCCCTGTTATCTGAGCTTCTGTCCCCTGAAACAACATGAATTAAAAACCACAGCCAAACAGCCCCACAGCCAAACGGACCAAGGATACAAATGATCATCTTGCAGCAAAGATAACCAGAGGAGCCGATCGACCTAAGGGAAGGTGTGCAGCATCCCCAGGAGTCAGGGATGGCAGTCAGGCATCCTGTCATTGTAAAGGCCAGAACTGGCGAATCACAAATTCCATTTCTTTATATTCATCTCGTAAAACATCAGCCCTATGTGGGGACTTGGGGATCATAACTGGTTTTACAAAAACGTTTTTACATGTATTTTTTTTTACATTTGCCTTATTACCTAACAACACAACACAGAAATTTCTCATTCTTTGCAAGGGTTGTGCACTATTTCATGATATAGCTGTATTATTCAGATAATTCAAAATTAAGAAATGCCATTTCCCTATTGATGAGCATTGATTTATTTCCAATTTTCTTTTTTTGCTGTACATAAATTTTGAAGTATATGAACGTCCTTGTACAAACTGGTGCTTGTATTTTTATGGGACAGAGTTCCCAGAAAGATGTTATGGGTCAGAGAGTATGTGCATTTTAAATTTTAATAAATATTTCCAGAGTGCTTTCCAAAATGACTGTCACAATTCTCCTTTAAACAGTGAAGCATGAGCGTATGAGCTCATTGACATTTCCCTGATTATCACTGAGGCTGGCATCTTTTTGTATACTTATCGATGACTTGAGTTTGGCCTTTTGTATATTGCTTATTCATCTCTTGTACGTCCTGATTTGCCTTTTCGTTGGTTATCTCTTATTATTTTCTCATAGTTCTTTATATATTATAGATATTAGCTTCTTATCAATTATATGCATTACATATATTTATCTCTCAATTTATCATTTGTTAACTATACTTATGGAATCTTTTATCATACAAACTGTTTTATAACAGCTTTATTGAGATATAACTCACATTTTACAGTTTATAATTGAGTGGTTTTCAGTATATTAGTTGTGCAACCACCACCATCTAATTCTACAACATTTCCATCACCCTGAAAAGAAACCCTGTATCCATTAGCAGTCACTCCTTACCCCGCCATTGCCCCAGCCCCTGACATTCACTAATGTAACTTCTGTCTCTATGGTTTTACCCATTCTGGACATTTCATATAAATGGATTCATATAATATGTGGCCTTTTGTGACTGGCTTCTTTCTTTTTTGTGTGTGTAACCGGTAAAGGGATCACAACCCTTGGCTTGGTGTCACCCACACCACGCTCAGCCAGTGAGCACACCGGCCATCCCTATATAAGATCTGAACCCGCAGCCTCGGCTCTCCCAGCACCGCACTCTCCCGAGTGAGCCACGGGGTCGGCCCTGTGACTGGCTTCTTTCACTTGCCATAATGTTTTCAAGATTCATCCATCTAGCATATATCAGTATGTTTCTTTTTATGGTTGAATAATAATCCATTGTATGAATAGACCACATTTTATTTATCCATTCATCTGTATAAATACTTGGGTTGTTTCCACTTTGGGGCTATTATAAATAATACTGCTATGAACATTCATGTACCACTTCTCTGGATATGTTTATATTTCTCTAGGGTATATACCTAGGAGTGGAATTGTTAGGCCATATGGTAAATCCATGTTTAACATTTTGAGTTAACTGACAGTCCACTTTCCGAAGAAGCTGCACCATTTTAGATTCCTAATGTATGAGGGTTTCAATTTCTCCATATCCTCACCAGTACTTGCTATTATCTGTCTTTTTATTACAGCTATCCTAGTGCATTGTGGTTTTGGCTTCCATTTCCCTAATGACTAATGATGTTAGGCATCTTTTCATGTGCTTGTTGGCCATTTGCCTATTTTCTTTGGGGAAATGTCTATTCAAATCCTTTGCCCATTTTAAAATTTGGGTATTCATCTTTTTACTGTTGAGTTGCAAGAGTTCTTTATGTATTCTGGATACAGGTCTCCTATCAGGTACACAATATGCAAAAACCTTCTCCCATTCTGTGGGTAGTCTTTTTATTGTCTTGATGATGTCCTTTGAAACACAAAAGTTTTTATTTTGATGACGTCCAATTTGTCTGTTTTCTCTTTGATTGCTTGTGCTTCCAGTGTCATATCTAAGAAATCATTGCCTAATCCAAGGTCAAGAAGAGTTACCCCTATGTTTTCTTTTAAGAGTTTTATAGTTTTACCTCCTATATTTAGGTATATGACCCATTTTGAGTTAAATTTTGCATATGGGTTGAGATAGGGGTCCACATTCATTCTTGTACGTGTGAATGTCCGGTTGTCCCAACACCATTCGTTGAAAAGACCACTCTTTTCCCATTGAACTGTCTTGCATTTCTGCTTCACTCATGCCAGGTAGGAGTGGAAGCTCAGTTCCCTACTGGACAGGGGAGAAGGATGAGAGGAGAAGGGAGAGGATTGAGGGTAGTGGTGTGGAAAATCAACCGACCATAAATACAAGGACTTATTTCTTGACTCTCAATTCAATTCCATTGATCTATATGTTTATCTACACTAGTGCTACATTGTCTTGATTTCTGTGATGCATGGCATGTTTTGAAATTAGAAATATTTTTCCTTTTCATGATTGTTTTGGCTATTTTGGGTCTCTTGTATTTTCATGTGAATTTTAAGATAAGCTTGTCAAGTTCTGCAAATAAGACAGCTCGAATTTTGATAAGGATTATATTGAATCCATACATCAATTTGGGCATTATTGCCATTTTAACAATATTACATCTTCCAATCCATGAACATGTGATGTCTTCTCATTTTTTTAGGTTTTCTTTAATTTCTTTCAATAATCTTTTGCAGTTTTTAGTATACAAGGCTTGCCTTCTTTTGTCAAATTTATTCCTAAGTATTTCTTCTTTTTTTAATGCTAGTATAACTTCGAATGTTTATTTAATGTCATTTTCCGATTGTTCATTGTTGGTGCATAGAAATACAATAGATTTTTATATATTGATTTTGAATTTGCTACCTCCCTGAACTCATTTATAGTTTGTTTTTTAAAAAAATTCTTTAGGGTTTTCTATATATAAGATCATATCATCTGCAAATTAGAGATAGTTTTACCTCTTCCTTTTGGTCCAGATGACTTTTAATTCTTTTCCTTGCTTAATTGCCCTGGCTAGTACCTCCAGAAGAATGTTGCATAGAAGTAGCGACAGCAGACATCCTTGTGTCATTCCTGATCTTAGGGAGAAAGCTTTCAGTTTTTCACTATTAAGTGTAATGTTATCTGCGGGTACCATACAAACTTAATAAATAAGTTTTAAGTTTCTGGGCTTTCTGTCTAGTTAAAATATACTCCTCAAAGTTAAACATAGGCTCACCTAAGATTTTTTTTTTTAAACTTCTATTTCTTTGTGGAGATTTTCTATTTTTAAAATTGGCTTCATAAGAGTTTGTCCACACTGCTGTATTTTCATGATGGCTGTTTTAAAATTATTTCCAGATAATCCCAATATCTAATTCATTTCAGTATTGGTGTCTGTTGATTGTTTTTTCTCATTCAAGATGTGATTTTCCCAGTTTTTGGTGTGATGAGTAATTTTTCAATTGTATTCTAAGCATTTTGGTTATGATATTATGAGACTCTGAGCCCTATTTAATCTTGTTTTTAGCAGGCAGTCCTCATGCTGAGGCACAGTATTCAGAGCTCCCCTGTGGGCTCCACTGACACTGCCTCAGCAGAGGTAGAGCACTGAGTCTCTCACTGCCTCACTGCAGAAAAGTGACATACTCAATACTG
>NW_007727513.1:58748-60121 GCF_000696425.1 Galeopterus variegatus
TGCTGAGGCACAGTATTCAGAGCTCCCCTGTGGGCTCCACTGACACTGCCTCAGCAGAGGTAGAGCACTGAGTTTCTCACTGCCTCATTGCAGAAAAGTGACATACTCAATACTGGTCCACTGAGTGCTTCCTGGTGAAAGTGGGGTACCGACTTGTATCACCTCATTGCCTCCAAGTGGATGTGTAAGTTCAGTGCCCTACTGCATCCTGCAGACACCAGGAAAGAGATGAGAGAAACAGGGCCAGCTAGTCCCACCTCCTACCACCCATTCCACCTCATGGTGCCAGATGGGTGTGCAGGTTCATCTCTCTATTGGGCCTGCTGACACCAAGGGGAGGCTGAAAGATGGTGGTGACGAGCCTTGCCTGGCACCTCCTCATTAAGTCATGTACTGCTGGATGGGGATAGAGGATCAGCTTACTACTGGACCCTTCAACATCACCCAGGAGAAGCAGAGCACTGCCTACCCTACTGGGGAGAGGACAGAAGGTCAGCTCCCCTCTCAGTCCCAGCAGAACTACCCCAGCAGGAGAACTGCAGGATGTTGCCAGCTTCCTCCAGGCGGGGAATAGAGCAGCTCCCCTGTGTGCAGGGGAATCGGGGCACCACCTCTGCTCTCACCCAGGGGGGATGGGCAATTAGATCCCCCTTGGCCCCTCCTAATGACACCAAGGAGGGATCCAACAGCAGAATCGGCACAGAGGTTCCTGGACTTCTGCACTTTTTCTACCTTTCAGAGTCTTCCTATGCTCATTTGCTGAGTTATGTCCAGGGTTTTTTAGTTTTAAGAGAGAGGACATAGGAGAAATGGGGCTACTCCAGCTTGGCAGGAAATGGAAGGTTCACTGTTTTATATTTTACGTTTAAGTCTTTAATACATCTGAAATTAATTTTTGTGTGAGGTATAATGTAGGGCCCAACTTTATTTCCTTTCTGATGGGATAACGGGTTATGTCATTCTAATTGATCAAATGAAGCATTGTTTTCACAGCCCAACTCCTCCCCACCCACTGCTTCCCCCACAGGGGTTGATCTTAATAAATTCCCAATACACTTCCTATGTGCTCATCTCCATCTCAGAGTCTGGCTCCGGGGAACCTGACCTAGGACAAGCCAAGTCCACTTGACTCCAAAGCACAGGCTCTTAACCACTAGCCAGTTCCACTCTCTGGGCACTTTTCTTCTGCCCAGGTTGCCTCTCACCTTTCTGAGACCAGACCTGCTCAGTCTTACCATAACCCCACACATGTTTCTGTCCTGGAAGAGGCACACATGTCAGTATCTGTGAGTGAAACTTCATATTTACTAATCTAAAGAGACTGTGGGATTGCAAGTCCTACCTTCATCCTTTGTAAGGAACAACTTGAAAAA
>NW_007727513.1:60843-62545 GCF_000696425.1 Galeopterus variegatus
TAGTCTTACCATAACCCCACACGTTTCTGTCCTGGAAGAGGCACACATGTCAGTATCTGTGAGTGAAACTTCATATTTACTAATCTAAAGAGACTGTGGGATTGCAAGTCCTACCTTCATCCTTTGTAAGGAACAACTTGAAAAATAGGGATACCCACTTCCTCTTCCTCTTCCCGGATGCAAAGCCTAGGGAGCCTGGACCCTATTACAATTCTCTTTGCTCTACACTTCAGAACAAGAAGGAGGCTCAGTCCCTG
This sequence comes from Galeopterus variegatus, assembly GCF_000696425.1. NCBI lineage: Eukaryota > Metazoa > Chordata > Mammalia > Dermoptera > Cynocephalidae > Galeopterus > Galeopterus variegatus. The sequence continues at coordinate 61,101 of NW_007727513.1, forward strand.
GGATGACCTGGGAATACTGGGGCAGCACGTTTTCTCACTTGGGGCTAATCAGTGTACAGGAAAGACCATGGTTCACCTCATGGTCATAAACTCATGGCAGTTACCAAGTGGTTATGTATGTAGCAGAAATCTTAAAATCCCCAGGTAATTGTCTGAGGTTTTCCGTCTTTGAGCAGGAGCCTAAGCCTTCCCTCAGGCCCCTCAAAAAGAAAACTGTAAATTACATTGCAATTTATCTTTGAAATACTTGGAAACTTCAAGTATAGTCACCAAGTAATTGGTGGGAATGTACAATTAAGATGCCAAATTTACCTCCACCTTGCCCTCTCAGTCACCTTCTTGGGGGCCTTCTGCAAACAATGACTTGAGAGTTGATGGGCCAGGGGTGCTGGGCAGGGAAGAGAATGGGGAGGGGACAAGCAAGGAGATGCAATATTACCTTGAAGAGACTGTTATCTGTCATCATATACGTATTTACATGTGCACACCAACAAGGTCGGAAACTGGGCCTCCCGCCACACCTGAGTCCATCTGGTCATATTCATTTAGCAGTTTCTCACTGAATCCCAGATCCAAGGACTGGATGGCCTTCAAGAACATCATCTGGGAAGTAGGCTGGACTGAGGACCTCTGAGTTCCTCTTCAGCTGCCGAGGTCACAGGGAAACAGGAAAAAGCTGTCTCCTCCCCACCATGCTTGCAAATGTGGCATCTCCAAGGCCTGCTTACTATGGCAGTTCAGAGACACGGTGAAATTGGGCACCCAGAAGCTCTTCTCAGAGTTGAGTCATCCTAACTGCCCAGAAGCCCTCAGGGCTGGGATTGATCTCTTCTGAAATGCTGCTTGTTGGATTGCTTTATCACTGAAATTTGTTATGATCCAGCCTGAAATCTGAGAGAAGATCCACTCCTGGTGTCTTGGAAGATCAAAGAGTAATAATGGCTGACATTTATTGAGCTTTAAGTGTGTCCTAGTGCAGTTCTAAGCCCTTCGTCTGTATTAACTTATTCAATCCTCACCACAACCCTCTGAGGTGAGTCTTATTATCCCATTCTGCGGATGAGAAAACTGAGGCATAGAGAAGTTAAGTAACTTGCCCTCGTCCACACCAATATTAAGTGTGTTTTGTGGAGAGGAAGCACTACTAAGCTTTGAACTCAAGGAGCTTTGCGTGAGAGCTAATAGCCTCCCTCGCTGTGGTATGCTGTCTCTCTCTAGGAAAATTCTAAAAAGACTTTTTGTGTTTTTTATTTGGTTTTGTGTATATGTTTCACTGGAGCACTTGTTTGCCAGTTATCCTCTCTCTTTTAGGTGCACAAGCTCCCCTTTTAAACACAAATAGCCCCCAAGGAAGCTTTGAGGTCACCAACTCTTAACAATTTAGTATGATTTAATGACCTAACTCACCTCCTGCAGCTAATGGTCTTTCTCTGGACATCAGGTCT
>NW_007727513.1:63165-63444 GCF_000696425.1 Galeopterus variegatus
AGGGGTCTGAGAGGCTGGGGGAGGAGGGGTTGTTATAGCCAGAGGCATCCTGAGAAGGGAGGGAGGGCACAGAGAAAGCCCACCTGCTTTACAGATGCCTAGGGATGCATGGGCCACTGAGCCATCTCATCTCATGTTCAACCTGCACACCCACCCTGGTTGCTGCTGGGTACTTTATGCTTCAGCCTCAGTTCTTTGTCCTGGAGATTTCAGTTTCTATCAGGGCTGGAGATCAAGGTCCAGCTGTGCTCACACCTGTCACTGCAGAGGACACATCCT
>NW_007727513.1:63939-64913 GCF_000696425.1 Galeopterus variegatus
GAGGCAGGTTTCTTTCAGTATGGCACAGGGTTCACAGAGAAAGCCCGCCTGCTTTACAGATGTGTAGGGAGGCATGGGCCACTAGTGGATGGAGCCCTGGGTGCTCATCGAGGGAACCTGCTCCTTAGTATGTTTTTATTAGCTTTCCTCCCTTCCTGGCCCCACTTCCCTGTTATCCCAAGAAACCCTGACACAAGGACGTGGGTGCAGGCAGTTTATTTGTGGGGAAGCAAGAGAAGGAAGAGAGAAAAGCACCCCAAAGGATGCGCTAATAAGCAAGTTGCTTCCAGGGCATGTGGAGACTTTTGAAAGAGTGTGTAGAACACACCTCAGTACTGTCCTCTAGAGGGGCAGGCATGCTGGAGGATTAATCTACCCACTCCCTCCCCTTGTTGGTTGAGTGTTGCCATGGGGAGGGAGCATTAACTTCTGCGCCAAGCCTGCTCCCTTGCTCGAGAAAGCCTTCAGGCAGGAAGAGCCAGAAAGCACCAACTGCGCAGAGTGACCCCCAGGGTGGGCCTAAGGGCTGTGGGTGGCGCCACTGGGGTCTGATATGTCTCTGGGTTTATGAGGCCTTGAGCTAAAGCAAAGCAGAGGCCTGGAGAGCAGAGGCTTACATTTTATCAGTTACCTTAACAGCCTGCCCTCTTGTTCCTGCAAAGGGTTCCACTTCATTTCTAAATGTTGGCACCAAGAATTCGGCCTATGTTTGTGGGGACTCTAGAGGCAGAATCCCCCCTGCTTAGTTGATGAATATGCCCTCTTAGATCTGCCACCCTTTCAGTTTACAGAGGATTTTGGTCTTTGTTATGTTGAAGGAAGAAAAAACAAAACAAATGGAATACTTATTCTGGCATTAAAGATTACTATTGCGGGATATTACACCATATCTTTTTTCTGGTGAATTATTAATAAAGCCTGTTTTTGTTTAATGCCTGCTAATAATTTCTAAAAACAGATCTACAACTTCAGCT
>NW_007727513.1:65527-134880 GCF_000696425.1 Galeopterus variegatus
CCCTGCTTAGTTGATGAATATACCCTCTTAGATCTGCCACCCTTTCAGTTTACAGAGGATTTTGGTCTTTGTTATGTTGAAGGAAGAAAAAACAAAACAAATGGAATACTTATTCTGGCATTAAAGATTACTATTGCGGGATATTACACCATATCTTTTTTCTGGTGAATTATTAATAAAGCCTGTTTTTGTTTAATGCCTGCTAATAATTTCTAAAAACAGATCTACAACTTCAGCTATAAGTGCATGTCCATGAATCATTCTACTGAAAACCCAATTGTATGGTTAGCAAAAACCTCTGACAATGAAACAACCTCATCTTTCCAACCTTCTTCTCTGGTATGCCTACAGAATGGCAGACAGACCAAAGTAAGACCCAGGAAAGCAAGAGGGGAAAGTTGAAATAAAGCTTTCCAAGTCTTCAACAACCTTGTTTAAGGAATAACAGAGAGAATGAAAATCTGGAAAAAGGGCACTGAAACAAGCAACTTTCTTCCTGCTCACTGTGAGTCAGGATGGAAAGGGCAGCCCACATGACCTCCATTAAACACCATCAGATGCTCAGCATTTCCCTCATCTCAACCCTAACACTGAGATTCAAAGAGACCTAGTAAATGGTAAAGCTAGGGTGCTGTCCTGGACAGCATGATACCAAAGACGTGTTTAGTCTTCCAAGGACCTTTTACTGCCAATCAAATGGCTTTACAATTCATATAGTTCACCTTTTCATGAGGGAGAGGAATAAAGAATTCATACTTCACCCTATTCCCCCAAGAAGGAATTTTTAGGATAGAGATAAAGCAATTGTCAATGTCTACTTTGAAAACCCTTTCAAGGGAATTCTGACATCTGCCCCCATCCTTTCATTAGGAATCAATGACTTTCTGCTCCATAAACTAATCCAATCCCAAATATTGCTGGATTATATTACGCTCACATAGAGTCGCTCATTCAGTGGATATTGATTTAGTATCCACAGTGGTCAAATACTGTGCTGGACACTGAAGGTCCAATGGGGATCCAAACCAGACATGGCCATTGCTCACAGTCTACTGCAGAGATAAGCATGAATCAAATATAAAATCACCTCTGTGGTGCCATGAGAGTTCATCTCAGGGAATGAGAGCCTCAGGAAGTGAAGACTGAGTTATGATCAGAAAGTGAAGTAAGAACAAGAGAAAGGAGAAAAAGTATTCAAGGCAGAAGGCCCAGCACAGGCAGAGGTACTTGGTGGGTGCTGAACGCAGACCAATGAGGCTGCAGAGGAAAGGGGGGCATCACAGAGGGTGGCAGGAAACAGGTGAAGGCCGGGCCCTGCAAGCTCTCGAAGTCCACATTAAGGGGATCAGTGGGAAGACAGCAAAGATGGCAAGCAGTGGTGGGAGGATTCAGTTTGCAGTGTGATTGCAATGTGAAGACTATGGCAAAGAGGGCTGGAAGGAGCCAGGCAGGACACAAGCTCGCCAGTCTGGAGGTGGTAGCAGGTGGCCAGGGCAAGACAGTGGTAACTGGGATTCATGGGTGGGCGATGGAGACAGAGAGTCAGAGCCAAAGTGGGAAAGATTTAGGGGACAGACTTGTCCAGTCTCAGGGGTACACTGGACAATGCCAGGGTTTGAGAAAGGCAGAAGAAGATATCAAGGATGTCTCTGACTTTTGCAACTGGATGGATAAACTGCAATTCCGTAAGACAGGAGGAAGGTCCAGCTACGGTTATGGTAGGACCGGGTCAATCACGTGTCTAGTTTAGACTCTGAAATGCCTTTGAGATTTCCAAGATGAAATGTCAAGTAGGCAGTTGGAAAGATCTAAGCTACACAAAATAGTGTGAGAGTCATCCCCTTAGCTGGAACTCAGAGCCGTGGCCTGGATGGGTGCTGAAAGGAGAGAAGTCTCCAAGGGATCTTTCAGGTGTTGTGCCCACCCAAAAAGCCGCAAACAGTCAGAAAAGACCTTGTCAGAGAGGCATGGACTCCAAGAGGAAAGCATGTCTAGAAGGTGGAGGTGGTGAATGCGTTCACTGCTATTGAAGAGTCAGGCACATCGAAAACTAAGAAATGTCCACTGGACTAAGCAACGTGGAGCTTGGGAGAGCAGTTGGGTCAGAACGAAGGGGAGAAGTTAGACTGAAATGGGCTCAGGTACAAGTGGGAAGGAGAAAATGGGACAGTGACCACAAGTCTGACTTCTAATTGGTGTAATCGTGAAGGGAAGAGGAGGGTGAAGGATTTTGCTTAAATGGGACAACTGTGACAGTGGTTAAAAATGAGCAGAAAGGCCCCGGTGGTAGGCATAGTGGAGACATGGGTGCCTGCACGAGAGTCCTGCAGCTGCAGCCAGTTCCTTGCAAATGCAACGTGTGTCAGTCTGTCTTTACACCTCTCCCGGGGCTTCCTCTGGCACTTGGGGAGCTTGCTTCCTGTGCTGTGCAACCAGGAAATTCAGGGGGTCGATGCCCCAGGGGCAACATTCAAGCATAGGGAGGTGGGAGTGGGTGGATAAGTGCCTCCACCTCCCCATCCTCAGGTAGGAAGATTCTCAGCTGTGCTCCGTACAGTCTCCCAGAGGGTCCCCAAAGGATGCCGAGCCCCACTTGGCCCTAGTTTTATGTCGCTCATTAACTACTCTTCACTGGCTACTCTTTTTCTTCCTTCCATGTCTCCCTTTCCCTAGTTGCCCCTTGGGTTTCCGAGGATCAAACAAACTGGATCACAAACCCTTCACGCGCAGATCCACGAGCTAGGTGATAGGAAAAGATCCTGGGAGCTGTGGGTCAAAATTAATAGGATTTATTCAGAGCTAGGAGCAGCCATCCTAGTGGCCTCCTGGAGCATCCCGAGAAGTGTCATGTATCAGAGCTGTTAGCCCTTTATACTCAGGTCCACAACCCAGGACATGGGTCAAAATTAATAGGATTTATTCAGAGCTAGGAGCAGCCATCCTAGTGGCCTCCTGGAGCGTCCCGAGAAGTGTCATGTATCAGAGCTGTTAGCCCTTTATACTCAGGTCCACAACCCAGGACACCAGGGTGCCCATATGCAATTACATTAGATAGTAACCAAGGAACACCTGGGCGCACGTGGATATTTATAGCAAATGCTTGGCAAGATTCTGAATACCTGATGGGCCCTGACCATTTTCCTATATTTTCCTTACAGATGCCAGTTGGAGGGGAGAGATACTCTTCAGTTGTAGCACGTGGAAAGCAAGAGAGCAGAGGAGTGAATATAAGCAGGCTTCTATGTCTGGCATCAAGAAGATGGGTGAGTCCCCTCTGAGATCTTCTGTGTGCTCTGTGATGTAAGCAGCCAGGTGAAAAAGAAGTGGGCAGAGGGAGGTCAAAAATGGAAAGTGTCTAGAGAAGGTTGAAACAAATGAGTGTGGGCGTGAGCTGCCCAAGAAAGTGGGAGGCTTTCCAGGAGGGCTGAGGTCCACTGAAGCTGGTGATCAAGAATTCGTGATGGACTCCATCTGCCCCATGGCATAGCTTTCTCCAGCAGCGCTCAGCTGCTCCCAGGCAGGTGCACAGAGTGAGCAGGTGGACTCGCCCAGAGGGGCGCCCAGAGGGGTGCATGGCACTAATGACAGAAAAACTCACGGGCTCACGGAAACTATGAGCCTATGGTGTGTAAGGAAGCGAGTAAAGAAAGGAGAGAGCTGATGGATTAAGACAGGGGGGTGGCAAACTTTTTCTGTGAAGGCTAGGTAGTAAATACTTTGGGTTTTGTGGGCCAGGGTCTCTGTCAAAGCTCCTAGACTCTGTTGTTGCAGCATGAGGTCAGCCATCGACAGCACATGGAGGGGCAGGGCTGTGTTCCCATGGACCTTTACTTACAAAAGCAGTCTGCCTGAGCATTAAGATACAGAGGAAGGTTTGATTTGGTGACTTCGGAAGTGGTGAGGCTACAGCAGGAACGAGGCCCAGGGTGCAGCTAAGAGGTGGCTGAGAGGAGTAAAGAGATCATTGCTGATGAGGAGGTTGAGCTGCTGAGAGGCCTGGGAGCTGGATGGTCATCCATGGGCTTGCAGGCATCTCCCAGGACGCCTGCTCTTCAGACAAGAGGAATAATGTACTCTAGGTTGCCAAAGTCTTGGGTGAATGAGGGAAGGGTCTGGAAGATCAGCGGATGACAGCAGAGAGGGGTGGCTGAATACTACGAGCTCCTCAGAGAAGCAGAGTTGGCTACCAGGGAAGACAGTGATCATCTGGAAGGTTGTAGAGGGGTAGAAGAATAGAGGAAGTGTTTGAGGCAGGTGAGCACCAGACCTGGTGGCCAAAGAACTTGTCTCACTGACATCAAAGCTGTAGGTTCTGGGCCGGCCCGGTGGCGCACTCGGTAGAGTGCAGCGGCGCTCCCACCAAGGGTTCGGGTCCCATATAGAGACCGGTCCGCTCACTGGCTGAGCGCGGTGCGGGCGCGACACCGAGGGTTGCGATCCCATTACCGGTCACTGAAAAAGACAAAAAAAAAGCTGTAGGTTCTATAAAGATTGCGATAATTTCCACCCTCAGAAACCCAAAGAAGCTGCTATCATGAAAGCATCTATGTTCTCTCCCCATTTCCAACCAGGTTAATTTCCTGAAGCTTATAGATGACTGTCTCTCCACTGGCCTAGAGCCTTCTATGACTCACTATTGTCTAGCAAGTAGATCCCAAACTTCTTAGCAAGATATTGAAATCCATCTCCATATGTCTGCAGTGTATTCTTCCAACTCACTGACCATTGTGCTTTGGCAAACTAAATATCTGCTGTTGCCCATACCCACTCCCTGAATTCTCACTTCTTCCTTTATGCCTTTATCAAAAGGGTTCTCTCTCTGCTCTTCCAGCTGTCAACACCTGGCGCATCTTCCAGGCTCTATTGGAACGGTATGTCCAGGACGAACCTTCCGCAGAGACCTCAGCAGAAGGCGATTTTGCCCCCATCTTTGTGCTGCCAGAACAGGATTGGGCTAAGATGCAGCCTACACAGGCTAAAAATGAGGAGCCCCTTAAAACCTGGCATTTTAAAACCATTTGTCCAACATGGGAGGCGGGTGCATGGTGGGTGCTGAGGACTCAGGATGCAGGCGGCCTGCATGGGCGGCTCCAACTCCACACACTACTAGGCAAAGCAGACGCCCTCAACTATGTGCTGCGGCTACCTGTGCTGGCCCTCGGGTATTCTCCAATCCACACAGCCGCCACCTCAGACTATTCCTCCTGACTATGCAAACCTTCCCTGGAAAGAAATTCTGATAAATATAATTTTCTTCTTCCTCTTATGTTCCTGTGAGCTGTAGCGGCTCTGATATATCAGCAGTTCTTGGCCCCTGCTGGAGCTGCCTGCCCCGCCCCTGCCCCGCATGTCTCCCCGCTGCTGTGGCTTGGGGCTGCATCTCTCTCCTACTCGACTGTGTCATCACTAGTCCACCTTTTCACTTCCACAGCCCCTCCCTGCACAGTACCTGGTACTCAGCGTAGGCTCATGCAATGTTTGCAGACGCCAACAGAGCTGTCCCCTGTAGTGGTCTCAGCTTCTCGCTCCCACAGGCTTGGAAGCCTTGGGAGCCTGAGAAACATGGTGCTGGCTCTGGTGAGGTGGCCCCTGCAGTGCATTCAAGAAATCAGCTGCTATAGGACAACACCACCTGTGCTTCTGGGGAAATGGACTCTGTTCAAGATGGAACCCACCAGTGGCCCGACACTTGGGCCCCTCTTAGAGAGCAGGAGCCCCAAGCTTACCAGGCTTGGTCCTAGACTCCCTTCAGGTTAAGTGTGGGAAGCTCCCTCCTAGTGGCCTTGCCACAGGCACTGGGCCTGCAAAAGCATGGGATGAGGAAGCGGCAGCAGCTCCCACCAGCCCTCTCAGGGCTCCTAGGGGCAGGTTTTGCCTTGGAGATCCAAAACTTTGGTGGGTGTGGACGCAGCTCCATGCAGGGTCCATCTCCCTTCACTGGAACTAGAATAATCTGAAGGCACCCACAGGGGCCAACTCCCCTCATTAATTCTGCGTCTTCCTGAAAATGTACTTTTAAGCCCCTTAATTGCATTTCAGAGATAACCCTGCAAGCAAAGTGGCAGGAAGAGAAACCATAGAGAGAGGTTGGTGGTCAGGCTCTTTGTTTTAAATCAATCAAACATCTGCGACTAATGCTGCTTTGGACTGCTCCTCAGGAAGCATTAGCCCTATTAGTGGAGGCTGGCAGGAACACAAAATAAGATATTTATGGGCTGGGCATATGTGCATTACTGTGGGGAATGAGGGGCAGGGGGTGGGGCCGGGGAGGAAAAGGGCTCAGGTCAGCATGTTTGTGGCTCACCTTGGGGGTCCATGACAAGCCAGGTGACCAAGAGTCCAGGTTACTCTGTTTCAGTGCCCCACACCCCCCACACACACCATCTCTGCCTGCACAGTGGGGAGGACTCTGCCTTCCAGTCCTAGCTCTGACCACAGCCAGAAGACTAGAGCAAGTCACCCCATCTCTCTGGGATCTGGGATCTGGACTTCTATCGTAAAATGACAGATCAGGAGAGACATTCTCTGAAGTCCTTTCTCTGAGCTCTGAGCATGCAAATGTGTGTGGTGGGGTGGGGAGATATTTTGCTACTTGAAACCACAACTGTCTTCTCAGGAGGGAATCCTCTGGTTAAACAAAGACTCCTGGGTGGCCTGGGTGTCAATTGGCTGGGAGCTGCGTTTGACAGTCTGGAGTGGAGTGACAGGGAGAGAGAGGACTTTGCTGTGCACAGGAGGGGGCTGAGGAGCCAGAACAGGAGGGGGGATGACACACTCATGGTGTCAGGTGGGATGCAGCAGCTGGTGAGAAGCTGCTGGTTAAAGATAGGACACCTAATACCTGATTCTGAGTTGCTGAGAGCAATTTCACAAGACTTCACAACCCGCAAATCGTTAGTAAAGGTTCTGTCATAAGCAACTGCCTTGTGCTTATGGTTGCTTTGGGAATGGAATCGTGAAGAAGCTATGCTCCGTGACAGATGAAAATGGAAGAGTCACAGAGACAGGGCAGAAAGCACTGAGAACAGGAATTCCTGAAATCTTCAGCTTGGCTTCAAGGGGTAGCCCGCAGGGTGGGGACGAAGCTGGCGACCTCAGCTGACATTGGAGTTTACACAGCATGAAAGGTAGACAGGCCAGTTTCCCCCTCATTTTCTGAAGGTTAGTGACTGACACTGTCACCTTATTTTCAGGGTGGTGGAAAGAGCCAATGTGGAAGCTGTGGAGACAGACCCAGTGGGTTGCCATAAACTCACTGCATGACCTTGGTTAGTTATTTCCTCAGTATCAGAATCCATATAAAAGGTAGAAAAATGTTTTCCTCCTAGGACCTCTGTGTCCATTAAATGAAATAATGAACATTTATTAGGCACTGTATCAGTTAACTACTGTTGTGTAATGATCTGAAAACTTGATTGCTTAAAACAACAATCATTTCTTGCTCCAATTCTGCAATTTGATTTTTTTCTTCATTTTATTTTTTAAAATTTATGTTGTGAATTGAAACATAATTGATTATACATATTTATGGGGTACAGGGTGACTATTGGTATTTGTATACAGTATGTGATCAAATCAATATTATTAGCATGTTCATCATTATAAATTGTATTATTCTTTGTGTCTCTATCCAGTTACTCCCTAGCCCCCTCCCCCTCCCCCTTTCCCAACCCGGTATTTGTATACAGTATGTGATCAAATCAATATTATTAGCATGTTCATCATTATAAATTGTAATTATTCTTTGTGTCTCTATCCAGTTACTCCCTAGCCCCCTCCCCCTCCCCCTTTCCCAACCCTGGTAATGTCTGTTCTCTCCTTCTGAAAGTCCAATGTTTTATTGTGGCCTTCCTTCCTTCCTTCCTTCCTTCACTCTCATGAGTGAAAATATGGGGTATTTCTCTTTCTGCACCTGGCTTATTTCACTTAACATAATTTTCTCCAAGCTTATCCATGTTGCTGTGAATGGCAGAATTTCATTCCTTTTTTATGACTGGGTAGTATTCCATTATGCATGTCTTCCTTTGAAAAATGTCTATTCAGCTCCTTTGCCACTTTTTAATTGGGTGATTTGGGGTTTTTTACTATTTAGTTGTTTGAGTTCCTTGTATATTCTGGATATCAATCCCTTGTCAGATGTATAGTTTGCAAATATTTTCTCCCATTCTGTAGGTTGTCTTTTTCACTCTGATTGTTTCCTTTGCTGTGCAGAAGGTTTTTAGTTTGATATGATCCCATTTGTTTATTTTTTCTTTTGCTGCTTGTGCTTTGGGGTCTTATTCATAAAGTCTTTCCCCACTCCTACACCCTGAAGTGTTTCCCCTATGTTTTCTTCTAGGAGTTTTGTAGTTTCAGGTCTTATACTTAAGTCTTTAATCCATTTTGGGTTGACTTTGGTATATGGCAAGGGGTATGGTCTAGTTTCATTCTTCTACACATGGATATCCAGTTTTCACAGTGCCATTTACTGAAGAAGCTGTCCTTTCCCCAGTGTATGTTCTTGGTGCCTTTGTCGAAGATCAGTTGGCTGTAAGCACCTGGGTTGATTTCTGGGTTCTCTCTTCTGTTCCATTTGTCCATGTGTCTGTTTTTATGCCAGTACCATGCTGTTTTGGTTACTATAGCTTTGTAGTATAGTTTGAATTCAGGTTGTGTAATGCCTTCGATTTTATTTTTATTTTTGCTCAGGATTGCTTTGACTATTTGGGGTCTTTTGTTGTTCCATATGAATGTCAGGATTGTTTTGTCTATTTCTGTGAAGAATGTCATGGTATTTTGATGGAGATTGCATCGAATCTGTAGATCACTTTGGGTAGTATTGACATTTTTACAATGTTAATTCTTCAAATCCATGAACATGGAATGTCTTTTCATCTTTTAGTGTCCTCTTTTATTTCTTTCAGTAGTGTTTTGTAGCTCTTATTGCAGAGATCTTTCACCTCTTTGGTTAAATTTATTCCTAGGTATTCTATTCTTTTGGTAGCTATTGTAAATGGGCTTGCTTTCTTGATTTCTTTTTCTGCTTGTTTGTTGGTGAATAAGAACACTACTGACTCTTTTATATTGATTTTGTATCCTGCAACTTCACTGAATTTGTTTATGAGCTCTAGGAGTTCTTTGGTAGCAGTTATGGGTTTTTCTATGTATAAGATCATGTCATCTGCAAACAGTGACAATTTGACTTTGTCTTTTCTAATTTGGATGCCCTTTATTTCTTTCTTTTGCATGATTGCTCTGGCTAATACTTCCAATACAATGTTGAATAGGAGTGATAGGAGTGGGCATCCTTGTCTTGTCCCTATTTTTAAAGGAAAAGCTCAATTCTGCAATTTGGACTGGTCTAAGCTGGGTAGTTCTTCTGTCGGTCTTGTGAAGTTCATGAAGTTTTAGTCATCTGTGGCTCGACTGGGCCTGAGTAGTCCAAATGGCCCACTCCCATGCCTGCCGTTTGACAAGCCATCAGCTGGGCTGCCTTGGGTGAAGTTCATGAAGTTTTAGTCATCTGTGGCTCGACTGGGCCTGGGTAGTCCAAATGGCCCACTCCCATGCCTGCCGTTTGACAAGCCATCAGCTGGGCTGCCTTGGTCAGAACCCTTTGTGGCTACTGAGTTCCAAGAGGGCAGGCCTCAATGCACAAGCACCTATCCAGCCTCTGCCTGCATCGCATTGGCTATTGTACCTTTACATGGCCAAGTCCAGAGTGCATGTGGAAGGAGATCCCACGTGGGCCTGGATAACAGGAGATGTGCTTCCTCAGGGGCCATGATGGTAACAAGACATCACAAGCACTAGGCACAATGCTTGGGACACAAAAAATGCTCAAGAAATGTTAATGCCACATTCATTTATTTCTGTATGCTGGCACCATCTCCACTCCTGGACAGGGTCAGAGCAGTACTTGGAGATGCGTCAGTGCACAGCCTCACCCAGCTCAGAATGGTCTGGCCCTGGGGACCCAACCTGGCAGGCAGCTCAGTGTTTGTTCTTATTCACTGACATATGAAGTGAATCCCTAATTAGGGTCTGTGGAGCTGCCTTCCCTCTCATTATGGGTGGTATGCTGGACAGGGTGGGTAGGGTTCAACCCACACCAACAAACCTCCTCCTATCACCAAACCCTCTCCTTGGGCCTTCCTCAGGCACCCCCACTGGGCTTCACAATTGGACCACAAAACAGCATGTGCTTAACAATGGCCCACAGGTCTTCACATTCAGAGGCCCCCTTCCCAGCTCCCTCAGAGAAGGCTGGAGAGCTCAGGGTAGAGTCTGGCCATCTGTTTAGTACTCTGGAGGGCAGTGGAGCCGGCACAGGGACCTCTTACCCTGAGTGCCTGGTGCCAGCTTGGGGCTGGCCTCTGTGTCAGGGCCAGCATCTCTGCTGTACCCTTGTGTGTGTTGGATTGGCTGGCCTGGTGTAGACCTGGCCCAAATGAAGACCAGAGGTGTGGGGCCAGACTTGGATGCTCTCGCACCTCCCCCACCCACCCACGCTCCTCCAGCTAACCTCAGCTTCAGCTGCACCTGCCTCTCAGAATTTCTCATACCACCCTAAGCCTATTCCACCTTAGGGCCTTCACATCTAATGCACCCTCTCCCCCAACAGCCTGCACCTTCCCATGGCCAACTCCTCCTCTTCCTCCAGGTCTCAGCACAAATGTCCCATCCCCAGAGAAGTCTGCTCTGTTACTTGTGCTTCCAAGCCAAAACTGACCATCTGGTATCCCCTCTTGAAGCACCCTCAACTTTTCCTTTGTGCCATTTGTCTCAATTTGTCATTATGTATTTCCTTGTGTGAATATCTGCTAAGCATCTACTCCCACATCTCACTCTCAGCTCTGTCCATGAGACCCAGTGCTGCCTTTGCTTTGTTCATCACTCTGTCCAAGCATTTAGAGGGTATAAGCAGGCACTTAAGAAACATTTGATGAGTTAATCAACAGATGTGCATGGAGCTTGATTTGTGATTGATTATTGATTGAGTTACTGTTAAAGCCCTTGCTGACTGCCTGGGAAACTGTATTGACAGATGAGGGTTACGGTAGCCATAGAGAGGGCCGAGGCTTGTCCCAGATGGCTCTCGTGCCCTGCCCAGCACTGGAGGGCCCCAGCTCTCAGTGACCAGCTTCTAGATGTGACACAGATGGAGGATGAGAGAGGCAGCATTGGAAGCCCAGATCCAAGAGGGCTTTCTGGGTGGATATGGCAGTGGCCTGGGGAGAGAAGGGAGAGACGATGTGGGGACCAGATGGCCCAGTACGTGGTCCCTTCTGTGCCCCTCTCATCTCTTCCCATCCCCATTCCTCAACTCAGCTCTTTTATCCAAGGGGTGATGCATCTTGACCAGATCACCTTCTTCCACAGCTGAAACAGGTCCAGGACACAGAGGAGAGCCATCCCCCTGGCTCTGCAGGTCCCCTCATTCTTCTCTCCTGCCCAGTTGCATCTTCCCCTACGTTAGAACGTAGCCTCACCAGCCTGGGCCAGGGACAGAGGCCACTGCGTGCCTCCAGGCTGAGGGGCCGTGCCCTCACTCCACCCCCTCTGGTGATCTTCCTTCCTGGCCCCTCAGACAGAGTGATGGGGAGGCTCCCCCCATGCACCCAGGTGAGGCCCCTCTCACAGGGTCCCCCCAGCTAGACTATCACCACCAGACTGTGGGGAAGTGACTCCTTCCTCATCCCTGGGTGTGCCCAGGCCCTCACTCCTCAGATTGAAATGTTTCCCTCCTGTCACTGACCCTGTCAGCACTGTCCCCAGAGCTTGGCTGCCACACTGTCCCAGTCAGGAGACCACCAGTCAGGCCCAGTCAGGAACCACCTCTGCAGAAGCAGGAACCAAGCCCCTACCCCACAGGAGCTGGCCTTGCAGGGAATAACACATCTGGACTTAAGGGGAGCACGTCCCCAGGCAGGGCCACTCACTGCTTCATCTGCAGTAGCAGAACAACCAAGTCCAGACCCAGAGTGTCCCATCGTAAAGTCCACGGAGGTTTTGTGAAGCCCAAGGAGTTAGGGCCAGAAGAGAGAGCAGAGCCCGGGCCTCGGGTCCCAGTCCGGGGTCCTGGGAGTGGTGTCTCAGCCACCCTGCAACTTCGCACCCTCCCTGTGAGTAAGTTTAGAGAAGCCTCAACAGTGACCAAGACCAAGAGGGTCCTGGAAGGTGAGAAGACAAGGACAAGGACACAAGGCCTGGAGCAGAGTGGTGAGAGCCCAGAACGGAAGAGAGCTGTTCACTGGGAGACGTGGCTTGCTCTCCACCTCCTCGGAACGCTGGCACAGTCCCGCATGTCACAGGCTCTCAGTAAACAGTGTGGATGAACAGTCCCCTTCCCTTCGCTTCTCGGCGTCTCTGGCCTCCCATAGCCCTTCACTCACGATTCAGTTATCACTCATTCATCCATTCAGTGCTGGGGCAGCACCCGGCCTTGCATCAAGTTTATCAACGTAAAAGCCACAGTCTGCAGGAGAGAAAAGAGTGAATAACAGATCCTCCTCACACACAGTGTGGTGAGGGCTACTGGACTCTCTGGAGGGGTGTCTAACCCTGATGGAGGGGCCTGGGAAGAGGATCAAGGTAGTTTCTGGGAGGTGCTATGTCATGGGGGTTAAGTTAGCAGTTATCCCAGCATGAAACCATGGGAGCTGCTGGAGAGGTGGGCAGGTCTACAGAACCTTGCAGGTTGTGTCAGGGGGCTGGATGTGTCCTAAGAGCCATGGGGAGCCACTGAAGGGTTTTGAGCAGAGGAGCAGTGAGGCCGGATCTGAGATTTGTCACAGTCACTCTGGCAGCAGGGTCAATAATACAGGGTATGAAGCCTGGAGCAGGTGTCTCCTGAAGAGTACAGCCCTTCTAGAAAAGCTCTCAGTGTTAAATCCTTACCTGCCCCTACCCCAGGTTATCAGTTTCTGGTGCTTTCTAGGCTGATCTCTCCATAACACTCCTCCCCTGGCCCCATCAACATTTAATTATCCTGTGTCTCTGACTCTGGCATGTGCCTGTGGTACTTATCAAAGGGAGTGGTACCACCACCCACCCAGCAAGCTGTGTAAATATCTTCAACCACTCTCTCTTCCTCATTTCCACGTAATCCATTCCCAAGTCCATCTCCTAAATTATTTCTCCACTTCACTCTATATTCTTTTTGGCTTCCTTGATTCTGGCCATCATCTTTTGCATGAGTTTCTGTAAAGGCCTCTGTATTAGTCAGGGTAGGCTAAGTTATGCTGCAATAACAAATAATTCCCAAATCTCAGTGACTTAAAAAACAAAGGTTTACTTTTCATTCATTCTATATGTCCATTGTGAGTTAGATTTTTCTTAAACACATATACACTAATGTCTGATTGCCTATATTCTACCCATCCCAAGACTATACGTTTCATGAAAAAGGACAATGTCTGTTCTTAATTCTATCTCCCACATCTGACTCATTGCCTGGCATAAGGGAGTACGTAAAAATTAATTGTTCAGTGAGTGAGAAAAGACATAGCTCACATTGAGATATTCATCTTTGACAATAGCTTGTATCATCTTTGTTTGGATCAGAACACAGGTGAAGATGCATATAATGGAGATCCTAAATAATAGGACTTTAATTGAAATAGAGGTGTATTTCTTATTCATATGAAAGTCCCAGTTATATGAAAGCTCTGCTCTGCTATTCCTAGATATTGCCCTCATCCTCATGATCAATGATGGCATTCTCTGCACAGCCACCCTGCCACAGGAAGGGTAAGAAGGGAAAGAAGAGGGTTTATCCCTTCCCATTAAATGGTGTAAATCACTTCCCTTAATTTGCTATTGGTCAGGCCTTTGTCATATGGCCATATCTAGCTGCCAAAAGGGAGGATGTATGGCTAAATATGGTCATCCATGGCAGACCATTGAAGGAGAGATTTGGGACAGGAAGTTTTATGTTGCTTCTCCAAATCTCATTACGTACCTGTGGCCTGCCCCATCAGGCTCAGCATCAGGGTTCCAGTTCTGGCATCCATGGCAGACCATTGAAGGAGAGATTTGGGACAGGAAGTTTTATGTTGCTTCTCTAAATCTCATTACGTACCTGTGGCCTGCCCCATCAGGCTCAGCATCAGGGTTCCAGTTCTGGCCAACAGGGACCTGCTGATGAAACACAGGGCTGGAGAGCCAGCCTAAAGGCCCCGGGGTCTCTTCTAACCATACAGCAGGAGGAAACTCAGCTATGACAAGGGGAGGCTGGCTGGGTCTCCCAGGCCACACCCCTAGTTAGCCTCAAACCCTGACAATCTCACTTCCTGTATCTTGTGTCTGATCTTATCCCCACCCTATTAATGACCAGGCCACCATCACTTCCCACCTGGACACAACCACAGACTCCTAGCTAGCCTTCCACCTCTCTCCTAGCCCCACTATCCCCCCTCCAATCCATTCTCCACCTGTGCTAATCTGAACCTGCCACCTTCCATTAACACAATCTCCGTTGCTTTCCAACTTCCCAAAGCTAGTAAAATCCAAACTCCTCATTTCTACCCTTTGTGACATAGCCTCTGTCTAATGCCCAGGTATAAGGTGGATATAATTTTCAGCAAGACTTGAAGTCTAATGTGAATTCTTTCCAGTCTAGAGAGTCTGAGGGGGCAAATCACTCTAGAAGCAGTGAAGACAAGGTTATTGCATTTCTGTCTGTTCAGTCCTGGGACTCTGTGGGCTGAGGACTCTGTGGAAAGTTCATGCATAAAGAGAAACATGATGTCCTATGGTAATATTTTGGGATGTACATGGTGCCCTTCTTTCTGGAGGACCTGCCAGGACCTATCTGCCCCAATGATCTGTGACTCTTGTTGTTTAGCACCAGCTCTAGTTCTCTGGGCAACATGCAGCAAGGTCCTTGACCTCTCTGGGCCAAAGTTTTTCATCCAAGTAGCAAGAAGAAAAATGGTGGTTGTAAAATGTTGGCTGCAGTTTGAGCTAAGAGAATATTTCTTTCGGGGAGATCTTGTCTCTGCTGGGAGGAGAACACCTTAAAGGACGCCATAGTCTGAACAACTATCCAGGCAAAAGAAAACAACTGGAAATCCATCACCAACATGAAATTCATCACTCTAAAGCAACTTTTTCACCAAGTCACTGTGCTGCTCAAATGACTTCTGGAACTCCCAAGACCTGTCATATTCATTCCAGATTCCTCACCAGGGGTCCCAGCATGTCTTCCACATCCCCTCTCTCCAAACCCTTGGCCCTGGTCTGATTCCCCTGCCAGTCACCAAGCATGACTTGCACTTCTGAGTATGTGTGTCTGGGCTCCTGAAATCTCACTGCCTCCTCCTCCTGGAAGTCTTCCTTGTTCACCTCCATCACTCCAGCCAGACATCAGCTCTCTTCCCTCTGGTACCTTCGTCTGTGCTCCTGTACAGCCTGGTGAGGAAGCTGCCCTGTAGGGCTTCCCCAGGGCCACGCCCCTCTTCTCAACATTGCTTCCCATCCTGCAGAGGCTGGCACAGTGCCTTTCCCACCATGGGAGAGCTTCTCACACTGGCAGATGACCAGGTAGACTCCCCTGAGTCATGTAGGGAAGCAGCCCTAAGCAGCCTCCGTTTCCCATCCCTCTACAAACACAGCATTTCTTTGCTTCTGTTTTAATATTAAAATTCATGAACCTCTGTGTTCCATACAATCATATGTGTTTGTTATAATATAAAAATCATGATTTTCCCTCAAATCTTTCAGCCCACTCGATACTCTGGGAAGATGTGCAGCTTCCTGTTACCCCCAGGTAAGAGGCCTAAGGCTGAAATTCCTATTGTTGGGTACATGGGAATAGGCCTGGACAGATAGCTCCAAGGGAAGGCTGCCTCACCACCCGGCCAGCTGAGCTTCAGATGACTGTGACGAAGGATGTTGGCTTTCAGTTTGTACCCCATTCCCTGGCAAAGCTCTTCACAGCTTACAAAACACCTTCACAATGAGAACATCATCTCACTTAAGGTTACAATGAAATGGAAGAGCAGGGATTGTTCCCGTTTTACAGAAGTTGTGGGTGGCATGAAACCCCACAGCCAGAAAATAATGAAGGCAGGGCTGAAAAACCCTTTCTAATTTTCCCAAATACATGGGGCTTTCTGTTATTAGGACAGCTGGTCAACCAGTGCTCTCCGAGGCAGGAATTCATCTCTACACAGAGCACACATGGAGCTCACTTAGAAACAGCTCAACCCCTCAATCCTTGTGAGGACACGACCTATCCCCCCACCCAAAATGTGCACACACACACACACCATTCGCTGGGCTTGCAAACTTGTGCTTCAAGACCAAAATGCTCAAAAGCCCCACTTTGCCCTCTTTGACACTCTCCCAAAGGTGAATAATTCTTGCTGTAAATTCACGCCAGCCAAGAGAACCCAATATGTACCCAGAGCTGGAAGTTCTGCCCTTTGGCCACAGGACACTGAGGACATCTTTCTGAATATACTGGAAAGGAAGCTGGAGAAAGAAAATTTTCTCTATCAGTCCTTTATCCTCTTCCATTTACTGTCCCCCCAAAGGTGAATAATTCTTGCTGTAAATTCATGCCAGCCAAGAGAACCCAATATGTACCCAGAGCTGGAAGTTCTGCCCTTTGGCCACAGGACACTGAGGACATCTTTCTGAATATACTGGCAAGGAAGCTGGAGAAAGAAAATTTTCTCTATCAGTCCTTTATCCTCTTCCATTTACTGTCCCTCTCGGCCCACTTCCCATTTCCTTCCCTGCAGAGGGAGTGGCTCCTGTACTGTAGCATTGAACTGGAAATGACAGCGAGTGTACGTGGACTCCAGCAGAGCCACATTTCTGTGGTGAGTGGCTCTAAGTGTGGATGGCTGAGCAAGCCATGGAGTGACCTACGGATTGCTGGCCCCCTGGTTGACAGGCAGCCACCTCCACTGGACCCTTATAGAAGAGCGCTCTGGGACTGGTGTGTCTTTGTATGGGGATCAGCAACCCAGGGACTCCCCCTGTGGTGCCACCACCAGAGTCCCTGCCTGAAGGAGGTGCTGGCACCCATCCCTGGGGTAGACTGTGCCCCAGAGGGAGGCCACACATCGAGGCTCTTCTTTTGCAAGATTAGCTGTGTCATGCTGGGAAACCACTCTGAGACTCAGTGTCTTCATTTTCAAAATGGGATAAAGTCACTGGATCCACTCAGCCTTTCTTGGGTCATGGAGATAGATAACCACATCTAAAATTCACCTCCAAAAGTGATTAGATCTTGTGATCCCAGGCAAGAGGAAGGAGAGTTAAATCAATGCCCATAAATGGCATCAACTCTTGTGGAATAAACTGATCATTTCAATACAGGGTGGGAAGGGCCATGATATTGATCTAGCTATGGAGGCAAAAGAGGGCCCCCAGTTCCTGGGGAAGGTGGCCCAGGGGGCAGAATGCTGCCACTCTGCTGTCCACCTATGCAGGTGCCAGGATGAGTGCCCAGTAAGTGACCCATGCCAGGCATATAAACAGGTGTGAGAAATGGGAGAGGTGGGGACTGTGGCCACTAGAGCTGGCACGTCCCCTTCATGACCACACGGGGACCTGGGCCCAGTGTCACCAGAGCTTCTGGTTTTCAAGAGAAGCAGGAGGACTTATATGTGAAATTTCCCAATTTTTAGAAGTTTGCAACTAGTTCCTTTAAAAGAAAATCATACAGCCAATTCCTCATGGTCCAAACCAAACTCATTCTAAGTGCCTGTGACTGCAGGAAAGTGAGCACTCTAGGTGCTCCAGAATCCAAGGAGGGAGGGATGATTCCACCAGTCCCAATGCCATGAAGCCACGGGGAGAGAATGCCTGAGCCAGGGAAGCCAGCGTGTGATGGATGCGGAGTGCAGGAGAGAGAAAGTCAGTGGGTGGGTCAGACAGCTCTGAAACCTTGCCAGAAAGTTTCAGCCTAAAACAAAAAAACTGTGAGAGGCTCCCCCGCCTCCCCACAACCCCTCCTTGCCAGCGGGGCCACGTCTCTGCAGGCGGTAGCTGCAGCAGGATGACTTGCAGGTTTTGCTGGCAGAACAATCTCCTGCCCAGCTGGGGCAGAGAGCAGCTCCTCTGGCTGCTGCCTGTTTTGCTGAGGCTGCTGGACCTCAAGTAGCCAGTGAGGTGGGGTCTGACTAGGAGCAGCACTGTGGGGTCAGACCCAACTTGGCCTAATTGGTCCAGCTCTCCTAGTCCTTGGAATTCATCTTCCCTCCCCTGCCAGATGGTTGTCCTTTCCAGGCTCTGCTTCCCCAGCAATTCCCAGACGGAGAGAGACGCAGCCCATCTCAGTGGGTGGATATTGGTTAATTGATTGGGTTTTTGTTGCTTTGGCTCCAAAGTCAATTGGGAAAGTCCCTGCCCACCTCTCTGAAGGGGAAAGATGACTAAGGTAGAATGATTTCTTATTGTCCTAAATTGTGCTCTCACGGAATTGGAAGGGGTTTGTAACGCACCCCCACCCCTGCTTTCACCCAGGGGCCCGATGAAAACATCCAGAGAAGCAGGAATTCAGCAGGTCCCCCAAATCTTGGGGAAAAGGTCTCCTCCCCCTAGGGAGGAAAGTAGAGCATTCTAAGGGGAGGGGTCTCTGCCCCACACACGACCACAATTGGGAGACCCTCCCCTCTCCCTTAGTTTAACTAACAGAAATGTTTTCCTCTTTTTAAAATGTGGGATCGGAAAATCCATTTCACAGCTAACACATGGATTTGCAAGCAGAGGATCAGGCTGCTCTTAAGAAGGCTTTGTTGGTTCTCCAAAGTATTTCACAGAGTTGATTTAAATAATGACCACTAAATTAAATGTTACAAAAACAAATGGTTCAAGTACGCTGTTCCTCAAGTCTTCCTGAATCCGCAAACTTTAGATTTTTACCGTGAAGTTTATCCTGCAAGTTTTTAACAGATTCTACTCATGACACTTCAGCAGAACTCTCTCCCCCAAATAAAGTTTTAATACAGAAGCGTGGCTGACTTAAAGCACCTGATTTCCCTTTCATATAAACACTTGTGGTCATAAAGTTAATCAGATAAAAGCATTGCCATTTTCCATTAAATGGCATTGCTCTCAAAAGAAATCGAAGTCAAAACTTTAAATATAAAAATCCATTCCAAAATGTGGACATTAAGAGATGTGGGCTGGAATACTGCCTCCATTGCTTGATAAATGACCAGGCCTGGGAATAGGATTTAACCTCTCTAAGGCCCAGTTTTCTTTCGGTAAAACGAGGTTAAAACAACAGCCCTTTTATATCCAGAAAGCTGTGTACTTACAATATACACACTTTTCTGTTTGTACATTATACGTTAATAATAAGTTTTCTATTTATCATCTATCTATAGTAATCCTTGTTCATACCTACCTCCCAGGAATACCATGAGAATCAAAAGGGGTGACATACTTGGCAGTGATCTTTAGACCACCATGCTTTAGAAGAGAATAACCATCGTTCCAGGAGGCAGCTTTGCATGCCCACCCGCCCCTGTCAGAACTGGGGCTGGCAAGGTGCAGGGGACCCCATTCAGAGATGAGGCTGGAAGAAGGCAGATCCCGCCTGCACCAGCTGCCCCAGTTAGGCAATTATTTAACTTCTGTATCCCAAGTTTATCTGTCTGTAACGTGGGCTCAATCATCACGGCTTCACATGATAAGTGCCGACTAGGTGTACTAACTGCAAATACCTGACAGTTGCCTCCTCCGACTGCCCACACCTGTCGCCTCCTCTCGTCCCTCCTGTCAAATAGGCAGCGGCCTGGGCTGTGGTTCTCCTTGCACTCTCAGTGGCTGCTGCAGCCCTCCCAGCCCCTGCCACACCCCTGCTCCTCCTCCTGTGGGGGGCACCTTTGGTGCCAGATGGCGAACAAGAGGACGTGAGTAGGCAGAGCAGAGCCTGCTCTCAAGGGTCCACCTGGGGTTCTGATCCAGGCCGACCCAGGCTCCATTCTCTCTTCTCTGTTCATGGACCACCCTCTTTCCCTCTTCATAAAGGCTTACCTGCCTCCCATCCCCAAGCCTCAGGATGCCTGTGTGCAAAATTAAAAGAAAAGAAATAATAGGTTCGAGAAACCGGGCAGCGGGGCGAGGACAGAGGTGAGAGCATTCACTGTCGGGAGTATCTTTTTCTGGCTTTGGCCAGTGAATACAGAGAGTGGCAGCCAGGATGTGAGCCCTGGTAGCCTGACCCCAAAGTCTTCTTTCCCCTCTCAGTGCAGCTGAAGGTTGGCCTGTGTGAGGGCTAGACCCCAGTCATCTCCATCTTCCCCCCAATATCCAATCTAGGCACAAGCAGAGGGCTCACGGTAGTCACACAGCTGCAGACTAGCCCAGCCACATGCATCTGCTCTGAGTGGCCACCCCAGCCTGCTCCCTTCCCAGCTCCGATGCAGACATGGGAGCTGTGCCAGCTCTGAGCAGACCCCAGCGGACAGGGCGGGGAGGGTGGAGCTGACGCCCACCAGGACTTGCTCTCCCAGTCCCCATATATAGGTCACCCTTCTGGTCCCTGATGTGATGACTCACCACTTGCCTCTGTCACAGCCTGATAAAGAACTCGAGCCATTAAGAAATGGAACAAATTACTAAATGGGAGGCACAAGAGAAACCCAGGATTAAATTAGTTCATTATTCATAAATCATAAATTACTCTTCCTCCCACTGATTCATGTCTCTCTTTGTGTACTAAACTTAAAAGAGTGACAGTCTCCTATGGGCAGGAGGGTGGGACTCAGGAGGCCCCATTCTGGGAACACCAGGGGTGGTGGCCACCTTCAGACTGAGGTGCAAGAGCCAGGTTGGCCCAGCCACCTGCTGGCTCTGGGATGCATTCTGGGCTGCAAGATCTTGGAACTGTCTAGATTTGTAGGGTGGGCACTGCAGGGCCTTCTGTGCCATGGGCATAGTTCTGATGCCTGAGTGGCTGGGTAAAACTGAGCCACAATGGCTGTATCACTTCTGAAAGATATGTCACCTCTGTGGGCTGCATCACCCCTGTGGAATGTGTTACCTCTGTGGGCCATGTCACCATGAGGGGTGGGTTACCTCTGTGGAGTGTCACCTCTGTGAGCCATGTCACCCCTGTGGAGCATGTTACCTCTGTGGAGCGTGTCATCTCTGTGGAGTGTGTTACTTCTGTGGGGCACATCGCCCCTGAGGGGCATGTCACCTCTCAGAGCATATTACATCTTCAGGGTATATGTCATCCCTGTAATGTAACACATCTTCTTAGGGATATCTCCTCTCTGACGGGTGTTTCTCATGACTGAGAGTTCCTTGATGCCTTTCTGTCCTGACTGGAAATGGGACTAGCCTGGGCCTCTCCTGCGACCTGTCATGCTTGGAATGGAGCAGAAAGAAAAGAGACCAGCCAACCCAATGCCAAGGACACCAGGGCATGTGTTCCCTAGGCTGTGAGGAGATCCTCACCGTGCTCTCAGCCATGGCCCCTCCTTGCAGATCTTCAAGCCTCGACCAAAGGAAGGAAGAGGGAGCCAGGACAGTGTCTCAGGAAGCCTGGGAGGCAGAGACGAGGAGGAGGCCTGGCTGGGCTGGGGAGGGAGTCAATACGAAATGGACACGAGAGAGGAGCCTCCCCCTGCTGGTCACAGCTAGGATAGGCACTGCAACAAAACGGGTCAAGGGAGGAGTTGCAGTCTGGGTGTCAAGGGAAGAGGAGAAACTGTGGTGGTTTCCGATGAACATCTGCTTGTTGCTTTTAGTGTCACCCCAGCTGCAACACATTTTGATCATGCATGACTCCTAATCTACAGGTCAGGGAGTCCCAGACAGCAGTGTTATTACGGAACTACTTGCGTGAGGCAGTTTTCCTAACCAGAGCTTACTGGAATTGTGCAAACGGCTGCAACTGCTCTACAAGTCACCCGATGCCTTTTCTGTACTCTCAAGGCCAGCTGTGTTTGAAGGGTGAGCTGAGGCTGGACTGGGAGGGTAGGAAGCTGGAAGGGGGACCAAGCAGCTGGGCAGTGTGCTGAGTCCCTACCAGCAAGAGGTGGGCACAGGTTGTTCCATACATCAGTAAGTGCCATATGCCACAGGCCTGCCCTGTGCCAGCTGTACCCACAGTCTCTGAGTCTGACAGTGATCCTGTGCTCATTTCACAGATGAGGAAATTGAGGCTGAGTAAGTGACTTGTCTAAGCAACTGTCTGAGCCAAGATATTTACCCAGGTCTGAAGAACATCAAAGCTCGTGCTTTATGCACATCACCTGCTACCTCATATTTGGGCCCATTTGGAGGGCCAGTGTGCTGACATCTTAACTGCAGCTAAAGCAGACATCTATAGTACCCTCTTCGCCTTGCCACACCGTCCTGGCTACTCTGATGTTCCAATTGGAAAGAAGGTCAGATCTTGCATGTTCTTAGTATCCCAATTCATCTTGTCCACTTTGATTCTTAGATTTGATCACTTCCCAACCCCATCACTTGCTTAACTGTTCCCTGGGTGAAATTCCAGTCTTAGCCAAAAGGGCACTGTTCCTAGTGAAGTCAGAAGTCAGAACCTCCTCCCTGCAGCCTCACCAAGCTCCTTCGCAGCCAGCGTACAGACTCAACACACGGAGACAGAGCCCTGGCCTGTCACTGCAGCTCACTGGGGTCCCACAGCCATCTAACTAGACATTGATTTTTACAGCTTTGCAAATAGTTGCCTTGGTTCCCTTCCCCTGAATGCATTATAAAGTTAAAGGGAGAAAAAGTATCTTTTAAAAATCCCCCAGCTTTCTTAATTAACATGCAGAATGCCTTTCTGGCAGTGCACAGGCTGTGATAAAACGGGAAGCTTCTTAACACAACATATATTTAATCTGTGGCATTCGCTTCTACATGAAATTCAATCAGATATTTTAAGGGAGTTAACAAGGGCTCTCAGATCGAACTGCAAATAAATGCAGGTGTGATACATGCATTCAAACTACTGAGATGTTTTAGTAAATGATAAAAGTATAGAGTGAGGTGGGGTTGAAGGACAAACCTTAGTTCTAATTCTGTACATTGTCAAGGAAATAGGAAAATGTATTGGATAATGCCAGGGCAATCTAATGACCTATTGCTTCTGAAAGATCAATTAAACTTGCTCATCTGTTCTGTTTTTCCAGGAACTCTAATGCAGGCCTGCCGTGCACCAGGCATGGGGAAGCAGTGATGACCAATAGCTCACTTCGGTCTCTGCCCTGCCCCATTGGACTCACACTCTGATAGGGAGAAATGGACGGTAGACAGGTCAACGAATGAAAATGACGATTTCCAGTTGGGTTAGGTAAGAGAGTAAGTGAGAGGGTGCTCGGGTAAGGCACCTGTGAGGCATCTGTATTTGAGGTGGGACCTGAAGCATGAGGAAGGGCTCCCGTGCAAAGCGGTAACAGCTTGTTGGTGTTCCCGAGGCTAGAGAGCTCTGAGGGTGTTTGGGGAATGGAGGGGGCACACAAAGCTGGGGCAGGGAGAGTAGGCAAGTGCAGAGGACCTGTATTTGCTTACAGAGGTAAGCCTTCCAACTTGTCCTTGCTTTTTTCCAGTTGAAGGCTTCATCTGCTACAAATCTTTGGGGGAAGAATTGTTTGGCTGCTGGTGTGAGGAAAATAGCCCATGACAGGGAGAAGAATAAAGCTGCATCTCATATCTCATACAGACATGACACATAACAGATCTAAGACCTCATTCAGTGTGGCAGCCAACAGAAATAAGAGTTAATAAGAAGGAAGGGAGGGTAATATCTTCGTGTTGTTAGGATGGGAAGGGTATTTTAATTAAAAAAAAAATGCAATCTTTAGATAAAAACTGACTGAATTTAACTACATTAAAATTAAGGATTTTGTTCAAAAAAGAACAGTTTAGACAAAGCTAATAGCTGGGTAAAGACTTGAAGAAGATGTTGCATTATCCAAAGCCAAGGGATTAATATTTGGAATAAGGGTTGGCAAACCATAGCCCAGAGAGCCAAATACAGGTGGTTGCCTGTTTTTGTAAATAAAGTTTTATTGGAATGCAGCCATGCCCATTCTGGAGAGTATCCTGGCAGTATTTGGTTGAGCAGCATGAAATTGCCACTACTGACCCTGAGAAGGAGTCCCTGGGAAGGCCCCCTATGCCCTGCTCCCCACCCCAGCCAACTGGACAACAAAGTCAGGTGTGAGCATAGTAGACTGTCCATCCGGCATGACACCTTCCCTCCCTCATGTCTAGGAGAACCCCGCTGTTGTTCAGATAGATCCCTTCCACAAATAAGGAAAGCGGATCCCACCCCAGCTCCAGGGCTGGGCCAGATTGTTTCGGAAATGGGCACATGGCCAAATTCAAGCCCCAAAGATTCAAGGTAAGGTTTGTCAGCAACCTTTGGGGAAGTTTTCTTCAGTCTACTAGAAGAGGTTTCCAAGTCAGTTCTGTCTGTCTTCCCCGGTCAGGAGCTTGGATGGGATAGCTGTAGCGTTCTGGGCCTCACATTTGCTTGCACAGAAAATGATGCCAAGACAGTAAGGCAAAAAGAACAGAAGGGTAAACAGAGCTCAGATATAGATTAGCCCACCCAACCTCTAGGGTTCCAGCTGAGTGACCCAGAAAGGATTGAAGCTGATTTGTGTTGGATTTTCTTACTTCCAAGTCAAGGCATCCTAATCGATAAAAACCCCTTGAGAGCTGTGGTGATCTGAGAGGCGAGGGAATCCTAACTTCCAAGTGGACGTCGGAAGGTGGCATGCATCTCAGGGAAGACCCCACTAACCCACCACCTTCTGCCCCAGCAGCATCTAGGTCAGTTCTCTAGAAGTGGAGACTAAGATAGGGACTCTTGTGGAAGTCATTTATCCAGGGAGTGCTTTAGGAGAAGCCCCCCCACCCCCAAAGTGAGGAAGACCAGAGGAAGGAGCCAAGCGAGGATGTGGTCCCAGAAGGAGTCTAGAGCTGCAGCCAGACCCCACTCGAAGCTCTGGAGCATGAATCGTACCACAGAGTTGGTCTAACCTAAAGCAAGGGGGCTGGACTGCTGTGCAATCCTGTCAACCTGTCACTGGCTGTGGCTGCCCCAGGAGGAAGACCTAACTGCCCCCACCCCAGGGGAAATGTCTCCCATTGGCTGAGGACAATTCTTGAGGAGGGCAGCTGTGAGCTCTTAGCTTCCAATGCTCAGGCAGCTGGGTGCACGGGCCCAGGGAAAGGGTTTGTGTGGGGCACCGATGGCATCCAGCATGTTAGCATGGCCGAGTATTTCTCATTCCCCTGAGAAAGTGACAAGGGGAGCCGGTGGCCAAGATGAGGAGAACACAGCAGTGGATGCAAGGAGGACAGTGGACAATGGAAGAGCAGGTATCCATGGGGCAGAATGCCAATGTGCACTGTCACTTCCAGAGGGTGTCACCCAGTAGATACCAGGTTGGACGTATGGTGATTAGGAACCAGACTCCCCTCCACCACCACCAAGGCCTGGACACCACATACCCTCACCCCTGGCATTCTACCCCAGGAACAAGGGGGAAGAGAAGACGTCCCGAATTGACTCAAATTCAGTTTTTCAGAACCAGGCAGAATGGGATTGCAGAACAGAAACTAAATCCAGTTACAGGAAAAGTTACACTGGTTCGCCCACTTGCTGATTTGCAATCCTCACATGTGCTCCAAGCAAAATGTAAAAGAATGTCATTAACAGGAAAAGACTATTAGCAAGTTCATTAATCATGGTCCTTTTCACACTTCCATGGTCAACTACAATTCCGGTAGTTTAAACTGAGGCCTCCCCACTTAATTACAGTGTTTAGCAATTAACACTCATTCCCTACCATAGGCCTGCCCTGGCTTTCAGTAAAAGATAAAGTGCTTGAATTTCACAAGTGTTCTTTGCAGAGGTCCCCCTCATTTGGGCAAAGGGCCATGTTTGGTGTTACCAGGACAATCATTTGTCACAAGTGAACTGGTCCATTTCCAATGATGTTGCTAATGACTTGGCCTGGTCTATGAACCCCAAGGTGATTAAAAGCATTGGTGATTTCCAGGTCCCTCACAGGACAGCTGGGTGACCCTAGAAAACAACTTCCTTTAACCTCAGTGTCTCATCTGTACAATGGGGATAATAATAGAAACTTCATCAAAAACATAAATGACACAATGCATGTAATGTGCCTAGAAAAAGGCCTGGCATGTAGCACTCAATACTAGATATCAACATATTATTCGTTAAATATTTTAAAAACTTACTGAGCACCCATACTTTTTTGTGAAGTGCACCTATCATAATTGTGCACTCAATAAATTTCCCCACACAGGACACACCTATACAACCAGCACCCAGACCAAGAAAGAGAACATCTCTAAGGCCCCTTAAGCCCCTTTCTCGTGCCCCACTCTGGTCAGTACTACCCCACAGGGGTAACTATCTCCTGACTTCCAATAGCATAGACTACTTTTGTCTGGTTTTGTATCTATATAAATAGACTCGTACTGTGCATACTCATCTGTGCCTGCCTTCTTTCAGTCAACATTATGTTTGTGAGACTCACTAATTTTGCCTGTATTTGTACTTCATTCATGTTGATTGTTTCAAACTGTTCCATTGTGCAAATATACCTCAATTTATTTATCCACTCTTCAGTTTTATGGACTTCGGGGTGGTTTTAACAAGGCAATTATGCATAAAGCTGCTATGAATATTCTTGCCTAAATCTTTTTTTTAATTTAAACTTTTTATTTGGAGATAACTGTAGACCCACATGCAATAGTAAGAAATAATACGGAGAGATCTAGTGTACCCTTTACTCAGTTCCTCAATTATAACATCTTGCAAACCGTAGTAAAATTTCACAAGCAAGAGACTGGCATTGTTACAAACCGTGGATCTTGTTTAGATTTCCACAGTTTTACTTTTACTCATGTCTCTGTGTGTGTGTGCATGCGCGTGTGCGTGTGTGTGTGTGTGTTTAGTTCTATACTCTTTATCACCTGTGTAGGGTCATGTATCCACCACTACTGTAAAAATACTGAATACTTCCATCACCAACAGCCAGTGAGGAGCAAACTAGTGAGCTTGAAAATGGAATGGCCAACACATTGATGCAACCTTGTGAGAGACCCTGAGCCGGACCACCCAGCTAAGCCATCCTGGGATTCCTGACCCTCAGAAACAATGTGAGATAATTTTTTGCTTTAAGCTGCTAAGTACTGATGTAATTTGTCACACAGAAAAAGACAACTAATACAGATACTGACATCATACCCTCGACAAAAATGTAGATTTCTGAGCTTCACCTCCAACCTAGATTCTGCCTTTCTTAACCTCCCCCAGACAATTCTGATGTGCATTCTTTGTTTGAATCACTGCTCTGCCACTAACTTCAATCAATTTACTTCCCTTCTCTAACCCTCAGTTCCACACCTGGAAAATGGGCATACTCGTGCCTGCTTATGAGGGTTTTGTGTTGTGTTTGGGTTTTGGTTTGACCTCTGGTTCAGGAATAATGTGCATAAAGTACAGTAGCAGACCCTCTGGGCACCCTGTCCCTATCACCTCCTCCTCATCATTGTTGCACCTGCCTGGAGGGGTGGTTGAGGACTGCAAGCGCCCACACTGCTTTGCCTGAGACCTTTCTCTTGCTGCCGGAGCCCATTTTGCTGCCTCACCAGTAAGCCTGTAGTGCTGGGTATTTAAAGCCCTCCTAGACCCCCACAACCAATGTCTGAC
Organism: Galeopterus variegatus; assembly: GCF_000696425.1. Lineage (NCBI taxonomy): Eukaryota > Metazoa > Chordata > Mammalia > Dermoptera > Cynocephalidae > Galeopterus > Galeopterus variegatus. The sequence continues at coordinate 93,189 of NW_007727513.1, forward strand.
AAGAGTTGGTGTATAAACAGTCTGGCTCCCCAGCCTTCTGGTAGGATGGGTCTGAGTGGCAAATTTTACACTAGCTCCCAGAATTCTCCAGCAGAATTAAGCTCCAGTCACCTGAAGTGGCAACTTACTTGGTAACAACATTTATTGGCTGACCCCCCCCTTTCCCTAAGTCACTTCTCCAGTTCCCTAAGGTATTGCCTTCACTGCCTGAATAAACCACTTACACCAATATCCTTGTCTCAGTCAGCTTCAGGGAAAACCAAACTAAGACAAGTGCCTAGTACAGTCAACAAATAGTATGTGCTAAGCTCATGTTTTTGACTATACACACACACACACACAACATGGCATGTCTGACTAGTAAAGGACACAAGAGAAAGTTATTGACCTAATGACAAACTATGAGAAGGTATTTGCAGCATCAAAAATCCAAGGGTGACAATCCAGACTCTCAAGTATACAAAACCTACTACAAATCAGCAATGACAAAAATTCCAACAAGAAATAAATAGAAAGTCGTAATCAAGCAATGCACAGGAGAGGAGACCAAATGGCCAACAAGTATGTAAAGAGAAGTTCCAGTTCAGTGGAATTCAAATTCAAACTCGATATGTTCTTATACCCACAAGAAGGGCAAAAATTAGAAATGTGGGTGGTGGGGCCCTACACTGCTGGGAGGTGTAAGGTGGAACCACCTCTCTAGAGAGCTTTCTGGCAGCATTTAGCAAAATTCAGAATCCGTGCACCCAGCAGTCCCACCCTGGACACAACAATCCCATGAAAATTCTCACAAAGTACCAGGTGGCTTATGGTGGTGTTGGGAGCTGGAGGCAGTCTGGTGTCTTGCCCTAGCGAATTGGGTAAGTAAACTGTGACAATGCACTTTAGAATAATGTATAGCAATCAGAAGCTATAAACAGAATCTATAGAGCAATATGTGGAGCGGAAAAAGTAGGAACCAGAATGAGATTTATAACAAACTTCCATTATGTAAATTTAAAACAGACATAAGACAGAAGTACATATTTTACAATGCTATATACATATGTAAGGGCATATACCAAACACATTTGAAAGGGTGGCTGGGGGTGAGGTGCATACTCATTGGGGGTGGTGTGGGGAGTAAGCATTGAGCAGTTAAAAAAAGACTGAGACGGAAAAGCAAACTTTTAAAACATTAAATAACAAAGACAAAATCTTTATGACCATGGAGTAGGGAAAGATTTCTTAATTAAGACACGGAAAGCACAGACCTTAAGGGAAAAGACTGATAAATCTGACAATATTAAAACTGAAAACCTTTTGTACAATAAACATCACATAAAAAGTGAAAAGATAAACCACAGACTGGAAAAAAGATATCTGAAATGCATTTAACTAAAAACGGATTGGTGTAAAGAATATATGGAGAGGGCTGGCCCGGTGGCACACTGCTACAGTGCGCCGCTTGGGAGCGCGGTGGCACTCCCGCCGAGGGTTCAGATCCCACATACAGACCGGTTCCCGCTCACTGGCGCATCACCGAGGTTTGCGATCCCGTTGCCGGTCCCGGTCCGGTACGGGCGCGACACTGAGGGTTGCGATCCGTTGCCGGACACGAAAAAAGACAAAAAGGAAAAAAAAAAAGAATATATGGAGAACTCCAAATAATGGCTCATATTTATTGAATACTTACAAAGGGCAGGCACTGTTCAAGGCACTTCATGTAGATGGATTAATTACAAAGCAGTAAGCAAAATATAAATTGACAAAAGAAATGCACAGGCAATTCATGAGTTACTTTGTTTCACACTGAATCCTATTAACAAAAAAATTGTGTTGCCTCCTTGCTTGGCCTCTCTAGTTCTGCCCTAGACCTCAGGAAGTAGCATGGTTTAGTGGATAAAAGCACTGCTAGCCTTGCGGAGCCAAGATCTCAACCCGAGATCCAAGGGCCCACTCTGACCCTCTGTTTCCTGTTTGGTAGAAAGGTAATACCTCCAAGTGCGATTTGAGGTGCTAGCACAGTATTTAACACTCAGTAAGTGCTCAATAAATAGTAACTATTTTGACGGTGCAAAATAATCGTAGCTCATATATAGTAGGGACCGGATCCCAAGCTTTTCGTACGTATATTCTCATTTAACTCCCATAGCAGTTTTCTTGGGTAGGCGCTGTTATTATTCTCATTTTACAGATAAGGAAGTTGAATCTTAGGGAGGTCAGGAGGCCATGCAGTTCATGAAGGGGGCTCTGAAGACAAGCTCACAGTCCCGTCATGTGCTCTCTCCTTCTACTGTAAATGTGTAGGTTTGCCCAGTCCAGTTCCTCACCCCATCTTTTTTTTTCTTAATATGAAAAGTATCTGCAACTCTAGAAATTGTGTTTATGAAGCCGAAAGTGTTTCTGAACGAGTTTCTCAGACGTTAACAAGCAAGTGGGTAATGGGGGGCGCGGTGGGGGCAGGTCTTGTTAAAATGCAGATTCTGCTCCAATAGGTCCGGGGAGTCTGGGGAGAGGCTCAAGCACGTGCATTTCTACCGAGCTCGCATGAGATTCCGAGGCTGCTGGTCCTCACTGCTCGCAGTGGATTTCTGGTTCTGACGATCCCTAAATCAGTTATCACGCACCCACGCGGGCTCATTCTGTTTTGCCGAATAATCACAACCCTTTGCATTTGTCCTTGTGGACCACAGAGGGCTCTGCAGGCTCTGAAAGATGGCGCGTGCCGTCACCACGCCCAGGCGGATGAAATGCCTGCGCAGCCCTGTGGCTCACGGTCTCAAATGCAAGGTTGCTCGGGCTGACGCGGGGGCGTCGGCTGTTCCGGGCCCGGACCAGGCTGCCGCTGATTTGCAGGAAGAATGATGCGGCTCTGGAGCCCACAGCCGGTTCCCGGCGGCGCAGCGGTGCGACCGGGCGCGCACCGCTGTCCGCACTCGGCAGCGGGATGCAGGGGGCGGAGAAAGCCGGGGGAGGGAGCGGAGTTTATGAGCGGGGAGGGGCCGCCCCGGAGAACAGCCACAGGGGCAGAGAGGCGCCCGCAGGGCCCGCTGGGCTCTCATGTCCCGCTCCCCGCCGTCCCGCGCGCCCGGGTCACCTGCCCAGGCCCTGAGACAGGGCCACCCAGCCTGAGTTCCCAGTGGCTGCCAGTGGCGTCCTTGGTTCAGATTCTTGAGAGGAAAGGCTGCCTGATCCATTTTTGTTCAGTGGATGGGGTGGCTTCCCTACAAGTGGCCGAGGCGGGTCAGGGCGGGACACCTGTCCACTCCATTCCACCTCCTTGCCTGCCGGGCACACACGTCCTTCCTCCCATACAGCAGTTGTAAAGTAGCGTCTTCCATTTGCCAAGGTCTAAAAGCACAAATGTGCTCAATAAACAGTGATCGATGTTGCTGTTCCGTGAGCCAGATGGAATCCGAAGGCCACAGTAGAAGAGAAGTTCCAAAAATATTTTGAGTAGTGTCCACATCCTCAAAATGAGCAGGCAGCCTCCCGGCACAGAACACTCTGAAGAAGCCACATTGGTAGGAGGGGAGCGCGCCCGAGGGCTCGGGAGCATGGAGGGGCCGCCTGCACAGGAAGGGTTTCCTTCCACTTCAGAGCGGCGAAGGGTTTCATCTGCCCAGCTCTGGCAGACTGACGGTGGCTGCTGGGACTTCAGCCCCAACAAGGATGACAAGGACAAGGGCCTTTCAGGGGAAGGATTGGCTATGTCTTCCACAGGCACAGGAGAAAGAAGGGAGCTCCCATCTGCCACCCCCATTCTAGGGTTGACCTAGTAGGCTACACACCCAGAATTGAAGTGGGCGCCATTGTTCAGCATGCTCTTAATGCTGTTTAGTGAGAGTTCATGTCAGAGTTTACATTTATGTGCTATCGTATTGAATTTTATGCCAATCCCGTGAAAAAGGTACATTGTAATCCCCGTATTCCACAGGGGTCTCACAGACCTAAGTCAACTGCTTGAGGTCGCTTGTAACAGATGTAGTCAGTGCCTCTCAAGAGTTGTGAACAATGGCTCCCATGTGCCTTCACTCCCAACCACCAGCGCCTGTGTCACTTTTGGGATGGCTGCCCTCAGACTACCCACAGAAGGACCTGGGTTGGCTGGGAATTAGGTCTGGCAAGGAAACCCTTAACCTGGGACTGTTGGGTGCGGGAGTGTAAATGTTCTAGCTCCCTCGCTCCTGATAGGGTCACTCTGACCCCAGTGCTCCAGTGGAACTGAGCAATGTGGGGACTGTGTTCGATGCTGCAGCATTGCACCGTTACCTGGCCTCCTCCCCTTCCTGGTCGCACTCTCCTGGTCCCCTACTGGTTTCCCCTGGGAGCATTTCCAATGAAACTCTTTCATGCAAAGGTTCCCCTGGCAGTCTGCTTCTGGGCAAGCGGACCCGGGACATCACTTGGCTGTAAGTGCCAGAGCCCGGGTTAAAATTCAAGTTCAACATTTTACTGTATAAACTGCCTCAAAAAGAGTTCCACCCCACCAGAAGCAATGAGAATAATGTAACAACAAACATGCAAACAGAAAGATGGAAGAACCAAACTAGTACTCTCCCATTGCTCAGGACCCTGGTCTGAAGCAAAGCCAGGCTATGACAGCTCCACCTGCCGGCCACCTGGGGCCTTCATACCCTGCCCAAAGTCCTGCCCATGCTGGCCTGTCCTCTGCCGGCATGCCAGCATAATTGTGGTAGAGAAAGTCATAGGCTTTTGGAAGCTAGGAAGGCTTTCCTTAGCCTATTAAGGTTTTTTTTTTTTCTCTTTCAAACCTCTCTGCGATGAATGTAAGTTAATAGATCAGCCTAAAGCTCTGTGCATTCCGCTGTTCTCTTCCCTGCAGCTAAATGAAAGTGTGCATCTTTGGTGTGTGTGAAATAGCGTCTTCCGCAGCTCCTCCCACTCACCCAGAGAAAGGAAAAGATGCCCGCCATGGCACTTGCAGCTGAAACAAAAAGCCTCCAGCTGGGGGTGGAAGCCTGGCAGGGAGGGGGAGCTTTTCTTCCTGTCTCACCATTTGGGAGAATTTATCCTATAATAGAGAAAACAAAATAGCATCCTTGTTAATATATGGCTGCATGTAGAAAGAAAGGAATATGCTGTATGGTATGTCTGAAACTCCACTCACTCTGTCTCCCCTGGAAATGCTGAAGTCCATGAATTCCAGGAACAGCCTTCACTGTATGCCTCCCAGCCCGGCCTCATCCCTTCTCCACCACACTACCCACACATCCAGAGAGCTTCTGTAGAAAGGTTTTGAAGATTGCTAATGGGTGAGATGATCTAGGGATCAGGGGAGAGAAGAGACATCCTAGATTGGCTAAAGAGAAGAGTTTAAAACAGTCCTTATTTTACTTTGGGGAGATTCTCCTTTGCGGAGCTAAAGCTGGGTACTAGATTCCTTTCTGCTCATGCCAACCCAGAAGCAAGCACTTTTCAGAAGGAACAATGGCTTCCTTCAGTCTGTGGCTACCACTACAGATTTGCTTTGCTGGTGGAAGTTTGCACCAAGGGCAACACAAGCAAACTTCAACCACACAGATCCCTGATCTTGCCTCGTTTACACACACTGAGTATTTTGCTTGCTGTTCCCACTCAGGAGAGTGGAGCAGAAAGATGAACTCAGCCTGGGTCTCTGACAGCAGCTCCGCAGAGCTCACATCAGCCCTGCACTACCTCCTGAGACCTCTTGTTTTTTTTTTTTTTTTTTTTTTTTTTTTTTTTTTTTTTTTTTTTTTTTTTTTTTTTTTTTTTTTTTTTTTTTTTCGTGACCGGCAACGGATCGCAACCCTCAGTGTCGTGCCCGTACCGGACCGGGACCGGCTACGGGATCGCAACCCTCGGTGTTGCTCCCGCACCTCACTCAGCCAGTGAGCGGCCGCTGAGACCTCTTGTTATGCAAGAAAACCAATTCATGCACGCTTACGCTACCCTAGCAGGTATCTGATACACGCAGCTCAATGTGCCCCCAACCAGTACACCCAGGAAACTGCAACTCACAACTGGGGCTGACCCATAAATGTGTCTTGTTTGGCCAGCTAGTGTGTAAGTAATGATATTTTTAAGGTGGAAAACTCCATTCAAAATCCAGATTTCTAGCTTCTTTTGAAAAGCTAAAGGGTATGGAAAAATTGGGCTTATATTTCTGTATGGCAGCACAGTCCTCCCCACTCCTATTCCTCCCTCTAATTAAGGGGAGGGTCAGTGGCCCTTCATCTTCACACCTGAGCTGATTTTCTCTCGTCCTCCATAGCAATTGAGTTTGTGAGCCCTCATGTAGGAAAGCGCACAGATTTGTTAGTTGGCTCTCTTGGTTTGAGTCCCTGCTCTGGGTCAGTTATTTAACATCTCTCTGAGCTTCTATGTCCTGATAAATATAATGACACCTACAAGAAGGGGTGGTATGGGGTTAAAAGAGAAAGTGGGAAAGCACTTAGCACATTGTCTGCTACTTCAAATAAATCATGCAGTAGCCCCCCCCCCGAAATATTAGTTCCTTTCCCCTCCTCTATAGGTTCAAAATATATCAATTTTCTTGTGATTGAATAACTCAGGGATATGATTGCTCAGGTGTGACTTGAACACACCAGATGTCCCTCCCAGATGTGACGCCTCTAATTTGGTGACTAAGTTCAGCCTCTGACTTCTGATTTAAAGAAACATTCCTGTGCAGAGTTTTCTGTCACAAACATCAGAGTTGAACTCTGAACAATTCAGCCCAATGAACATAGGCCTAATGTGACAGAGGGTTCATTTTCTGTCCCCCTCCCACCCTGGAGCATGTGCCTGTGTCCCTTGTCCGTTGTGGTCTCCTGGGGTTTAACGGTTTCTGCTAATCTGGGGTCTAGGCAGCTCCTTCCCGTCTCTTGAGGATTCTGAGCCCTCAAAAGGGGCACATCCCTTTCTCTGCCATCCTCCCCTAAGCAAGGTGAGCATTAGGTTTGGAGTTAGGTTGAGGTGGGAGACAAAGGGGAAGCAGAGAATAAGGGCGACAAACTGTGGCTGACAGAGAAGCACCATCAGTGGCGATCAGAAGGGATGTTCAGAAGGGCCTGTGTCTGTCCCTGCCACTCTGACTCCCATCACACACTGTGACATGTGTGTATCTTCATAGCATCCAGTCCAGTCCCTGGCACAAATCCATACCCATCCACCCTCTCCTCCTTACTCCCAGAGCATGGCTCCCAGGCTAGGCGCCTGCTGGAGTTAGCCGTCCTCCATCCTGACTGTGGTTCCACTTTTCCCTGGTTGGGTGGGTGCTATGAATTGATGGAATTGCATCCCCAAAGTTCATATATTAGAAGCTTAATCCCCACTCTAACTGTTGAGGATGGGAAATCCTAATTGAAAGGAGGAGCCTTGAAGAGGTGATTGGATTATAGGACTGTGCTGTAATGAATGGATTAAAAATGGTGGTCAGGGGGGTGGTTCTGAGGGCTTTAAAAGGAGAGTGAATGAGCAGCTCTCTGCTCCACCACTTTCTGCCATGTAAGACCCCTGCATTGCTATAAAGACATCACCAAAGAAGACCCTCACCAGATGTCTTCCCTGGACTTTGGACTTCCCAGCCTCTAAAGCTGTAAACAACAAACATCATTTTCTTATAAATTACCCAGTTCAAGGTATTTTGTTATGAGCAGAAATGGACTAATATAGTGGGTCACTTCCTGTCCTCACTTGCAGGCTCTCCATCCCCCAGCCCTCATTTAAGCCTCCTGAATAATTATTTTCTCCACAGAAACCTTCTTCCCATAGTTACAAAGACGTATTTACTCTTTTTAACAGAACCATATGGGAATGCTTTCACACTTGCAATACCAGAGAACTCAGTTTGTGGTTGGCCTAGGGAAACTGAGAGCCTCTACTTGGAGCATCTTGGGGTACCTGGCCCCCTTGATTCACAGTAATGAAACCTACTGTCTGCTCACAGAGTTGTTTTATGTTCAGAGCACATTCACAAGCATCCTCTTATTTCAGCTGTGTGTGGGCCTGTGAGGAGGCAGACAAAGCAAATATTGTTATCATTTCCCTTTTATAGATGTGGAAACTGAGGCTTTGGGACAGGTGACTTGCTCAAAGGCCAACAGCTTATACCTAACTGTGTAGAAAAAACAAACTTAGTTTCTGCCACTATACTCTTACAACATGCTTCTAACACCAAATGTATGGGTATTTCTCCCCACCAGCAAGCAAGCAATCAATTCTTTTCTGCAGTGGACACCAGCTGGGTGTCCTCTAATTCAATTCAATTCTGACACTATCTATCTGGAGACAGCATCAGATCCCACAGGTTGAGGGCTTAGTCCCCCAAGATGGTCCCTGCTTCATACACCCCAATTGCAAGTCTGGGCCTCTGGGACTTCTGACTGGCCAGCTTCAAGTTGGGGTTCCCACAACCCCTTCCTTGGGTTCCCAGGACTCTGGGAATTACTTACTTAGGTTTACTGGTTTATTATAAAGGATATTACAGAGGATACAGGTGAAAAGGTGCATAGGGCAAGGTTTGAGGGAAGGGGCACAGAGTGTACATGCCATTCCTGGGGTACCACCCTCTAGGACCCTGCATGTGTTCAGCTGTTTGGAAGCTCTCAGTACCCGGTCCTCTTGGGCCTTTAAGGAGACTTCACTGGATAGGCATGACTGAAGCATGGACAACCATGTAGATCTAATACTAATAGACTGAATGGGGAAACCCCACGAGACCTGTCTGTTTGGATTCTTCTTGGCCTCTCTATGTAGCATTCCTTCCTCCTGCATATGCGGTAGGAACCCTCCTGAAATATGGGGGTCTTAAGACCTACAATCAGACAAGGCAGGTCAGGGAATTTCTTTATGGCCAGCTCCAAGACAGAAAGGCGGTGGAAGATCCGAGTATATTTTTAGTATCTATGGCTTGCCTTGTGGAGAAAAAGGAGCAGGAGAAAGGAGGGCAGGAGAAGGTCAGAGAGAGATTTTGTTTTCTGAGGCCTAAAGTGCCCCAACATTATACCAGAAGATTTTCACCTTTATCGCTCTGAAACTTCTTCAGGAAACAAGGACAAAAGGCCAAATACTTTAACAAAAGATATGCTTATTGTTTCAGCCACTTAGGACATAACAAGGGCTTTGGAAGTTATGAGCCAGGAACCGTGGACGAAAGCAATAAATATATTCCGTAATATCACACTCATGTTGCCTGGCTTCCCACCAGAGCTGCTCCACAGTGCTGGCAGCTGCTCCTCACACCTCCATCTAGCACGCGAGGGTCTTCCCTCATGCTACGGATACATGGACGCTCCAGGCTTCCCAAGACATAGCAGGCTTTCATTATCTTAAGACACAACATGACTGATCACTGTGGACGAAAGCAATAAATATATTCCGTAATATCACACTCACGTTGCCTGGCTTCCCACCAGAGCTGCTCCACAGTGCTGGCAGCTGCTCCTCACACCTCCATCTAGCACACGAGGGTCTTCCCTCATGCTACGGATACATGGATGCTCCAGGCTTCCCAAGACATAGCAGGCTTTCATTATCTTAAGACACAACATGACTGATCACGGTAACAAGCAGCGGTTCTGGAGATGACAGGGACTCTTGCAATTGCTCAGAGAAGCGATTATGTCTCTTAGAGCCACTCTGACTCCAGCTCCAGCAAGACCAGAAAATTCCAGGATCTCAGGCTTTTCCACCTGTTCCAGACTCTAGAGGTGGAGGTGGCCATGGGCAGCAGGGAGGGACAATTCCCTGGAGCTGGCAGAGGGTGGGCCCGTTTCTGCAAATCACATGGGTGGGACAGTTACCAGCTTTGACTTCTTCACAAACACCAGAGCAGCAGGCATAGCCTTGCTTGCCTAGGCTCCAGCTGTGTGGAGAACCGGGCAATTTATAGTCCTCAGTGAAGGTTTTGATAACAGATTTAGGCCAGTTACTAAGTAGCCAAAAAACCCTGAGAAGTTCCACGACTTGAACACTAAATTCCCAAGGTTCTCAGTAGATCCTCTCAGCACAGCAGGCTCCTCTGCGATGCCTTTGCTGCAGCCAGGAATTGTGGATTTTCTTGATGAAACCCCCACCTACACACAAAATAAATAAATAATAATAATAATGGCAAGAAGCATAGTGACTATCACTTATTGAATTTTTCTATGTGTGTTAAGTATTTACATGCATTTTCTCATACATAACTGTAAACTTCTCAAAGCTTCTCAGAACTTCTCAAAACAAGGACAAGGGCCCCTTTCACCCACCCACCAGCACTCATGCCCGGGGTAGCCCCTGCCCCCTCCGTGTACTCGGGAAGATCACGTGCATTCACTCATCGCCTGTTCGTCAAGTTCTTACTCAGTGCCGGGTCCTTCTCTAGATGTCAGGGGAAACTTCTGTGAACAAGACCAGCAGAAAAATTACCCTCATTGATCCTCCATGGCTAGAGAGAAAAAATAAATAATTTCAAAGAGTGATTAGGGCTATAAAGAAACTACATAAACAGGGGCAGGGGGAACTGTGGAGGGAGAGTCTCATTGACCTTGAAGAGCATCTCTTCAAGGTGACATTTCCTCCCTTCATTCCTTGATACAGGCAGAGGGAATAGTGTGAAGAAAGGCTGGATATGTTCAAGGAACCGAAAGAATCTGACCAGAAAAAGCAGAGCAGAAGCTTGTCTTGGGAGCCTCAGGACGGCAAGTAAGGCTGGCAGGCTGAACGTGAACAAATAAGGCCACTGTTGTGGACTGACTGACTCATGGCCAGGTGGGCTGCGTCTACCTGGCTGCAGACAGCCAGGGAGGAATAATTCCTCATTCCAGCTGCACCCTCTGCTCTTTGCCATTGCTCCTTCTGCGGCCTTATTACCCTGAGGCTGGGCTAGCAGAAAGGAGCTGAGACGCCTGCAGTTCCTCCCTGGGAGCTCGCTGCATGTGGGGCAGAGCTGGAACAAAGCCTGTGCATGGTTCCCTTATGCCTAACGTGGCTGCCCCGCCACCATCGCAGGCCCCACCCTATCCAAGGGCTTTCTGCCTCTTCTGGTTCTATCTTCCCCAAACCTCCAGCTCCTCTCCCCGCCCTGCCTGCCACTGATGACCAGCTTCCCATCATCATACAGAGGAAGCAGAAGCCGTGGGGAGAGCTCCTCAGGCTCCCACTTCCTGACCCCCATCCTCTGAGCCCTGGGCCTCATTCTCCCCTCACTCCTGTTACTGCAGATGGGCCTTGCCCACTAAGGGCAGCTCTTGTGCCCTAGACCCCATATTCTCTCCCACTCAACAGCTCCGGCAATTCTCCCCTCTCCACTGCAAGCTTCTCACCATCGCACAGACATGTGCTTATTTCTTCTATCTTGAGGGGAAGAAAAGCCCTCTCTTGACCCCATTGCCTCTTCTGCGGGTGTTGCTCCCTTTCTCTCCTTCCTCTGTGGCAGAATCCGCAGGAGGTCTCTATTCCCTCTCCAGTTCTCCTCCCATTCTTTTCAGATCTATGCCAATCAGCCTTCAACCCTTACCTCCTGGGTCACCAGAGCCCCCCACTTTGCTGGTGCCAGGACAACTGTCGGGCCTTCCCTTACTCACTCTCAGGCGTTCCTGACACACTTGCCCGTCTCTCCTGTCTGGCTCTTCAATCGGCTTCCAGGACCCCACATGCTTTGTTTTGTTTTGTTTTAATTGTACGTATTTGTGGGACCCAGTGTGTTGTTTCAATACATACATATATTGTACAATGATTCAGCAGCCCACATTCTTGGTCTCTCCCTGCCTAACCAGTTGCTCCTTCTCAAGCTCTTTTGCTGGTTCCTCCTTCTCTCTCTAACACCTACACATAGACGAACGCTCAGGGCTCTGTCGTGGGACCTCTTTTCTTTTCTATTTATACTCGCCTCTTGGAGAGCTCACCTAATCCCATGGATTTCAATGCCATCTTCATGCAGCCCAGCACTCTCTCCTTATGTATGGAGGTTGTATCAGTCAGGATAAACTAGGTTAAGAAGCAGAGCAAACAACTCCGACATCTCAGTGGCTAAAACAGCACAGGGTCATCTCTTGCTTGTGCTGCCTGTCCAGCACAGGTCAGCTGGGGTCTCAGCTTATTCTCATCATTCAGGGCCCCCCCAGGCTGATGGAAGTTCCAGCCTCTCATGAGCAGCCACGTCAAGACAAAGCCTCAGGATGTGCATGGCAAGGGAACAGAGCAAGGAGAATCACACCCTCTTTGCCCCCAATTTCCAGCAAACACGTCTAGCCAGTGCCCTTTCTACCATTGCCTGAGGCAGTTTTCAGAAAGGGTATCTACATACATGCACAAATAAGTGTCTATTTCATAATCCTCACACAAAACAATCCACACTCACAAACAATGTAGTTAACAACGTTCTTACAAACTTCTACACCTAAGATGGAGTTATAACAAAGTCTTGTGGGCAGTAAAGGATTGGGTCTCCAGCAAATCAGGGTTTTACCCCATGGGGTGCTCATAAATGTCTAACAACCAGCTCTCTCAGAAACCAAACCCCCCTGATTTGTACTGTTTGCCAATTACTATAATGTAAATACCCCCACTGTGGCCAATTTCAAGTCACCAAGAGTTTAAAAACAAGCTGACAAATTTACTGAAAATTTAGTCATTGGCTCTAATGAGGTGGTATGAGCCAGCTCTGGCACATCCATCACTGGTTTTACCACTAACTCCTCTTTATTACACCACTTGACCTAGTCTCCAGAAAAGAATGAGTGGGGAGAGGGAATATACATGCCAGTAACTGTGACAACCCTGTGTGCATTACTTAATTTAAGACTGGTGTTAGAGGTATACTGGTTCTACTACTTTAACAAAGAGACTCAAAGTAATTTGTATACCCATGTTCATAGCAACATTACTCACAATAGGCAAAATGCGGAAACAACCCAAATGTCCATCAACAGATGAATGGATAAATGGATAAACAAAATATATATACAGTCGAGTACTATTCAACCTTTAAAAGAAATGACATTCTAATACATGCTACAACATGATGAATCTTGACAACATTATGTCAAGTGAAATAATTCAGACACAAAAGGACAAAAATTATATGACTCAACTTACATGAGGTACCTAGAATAGTCGAATTCATAGAGTAAGTAAAATAGCGGTTACCTGGGGATAGGGGAAGAGGCAGATAGGGAGTTGTTTAATGGGTACAGATTTTCTGTCTGGGATGATGAAAAAGTTCTAGAAATGGATAGTGGTGATGGTTGCACAACATTGTGAATATATTTAATGCTACTAAATTGCACACTTAAAAATGATTAAGATAGTAAATTTTGTGTTACGTATATTTTACCACAGGAAAAAAATGTAACCCCCCCAAAATAAAAACTCTATTATTTAAAATAATAGAGGCTTAAATTCCATTTCTGTCACTCATGAAAGGCTGAGAAGGTGGACCAGGGCTGGTAAGATGACCTCACAATTATCAGACCCAGGCTTCTTCCACCTGGTTACTCTGCCACTCTCAACACAAGGCTTCTCCTTCATGGTCCAGATGGCTGCCTCTACTCCCACCATCATATCAACATTCCAGCTGGCAAGAAGTAAGAACATGGGAAAGGGATACATGTTCTTACCCTTTAAGAGTATGACCTGCATATTGCCTGTATCACTTCCACTTTTATCCCATTGGTCAGAATGTATTTATCTAGACACAGTAGAGGCTGGGAAATGTAGTCTTTAATCCAGACGGATATGTGTTCAGCTACAAATTCTACTACTCTGTAAAAGGGGGAGAATGGATACTGGGATATGTATAGTTTATATATATATAGTTAGTAATTCCTGCCAAAAGCCAAAGTAACCCTGTGAAGTAATTACATTTTAGAGATTAAGAGAACGAGGCTCAGAGTTGTTAAGTGACTCACCCAAGGTCACTCTACAAGTGAATGGCAGATTTGAAAAAACCCTGCTGTTACTGACTCCACATCCTGTGCTCTTTCCACTATATTATGCTCACTCCCTCCAAGAATTGAAGTTCATCTGATGTTACCTCAAAGACACTGCAAAAGAGGGGACAGGCTGGGAGTGGAGCAGAGGGGGAGGTGGGGGAAGCCACACAGGATATCTGAGCCCACAGACTCAGCCCTAGTGACATTAGGATGATGGATAGGGAGCTTTGAGTTGTTAAATGGCCATAGGTGCAGTGCGGTGCTGGAGTTGTCTCTTCACTGGTTCATGAAAACCGCTTATTAAATGTTCAGAAAGTTTGTGAGCTGATTGTTAAATACAACCATTATAAAATTAATTTACATAAACTTAAGTAAACTATACTAAAAACAAAGGCAATCAATACTCAAACACATCACTTCCTAATTATTTTACTATGTGTTACTATGATGTATGCTCATGAGCGTCTTTATGTCTACTGCATCTGTATGGTGGAAATACAGTATAATAGTGCGCTACTGCCCCTCTGCTGCCAACTCTGTGTTCAGTAGCATCGCTTGGGTAGCTTGATATCAGCTGTGGGGGAACTGTTTACAACCCAGACATCAGCAAAGGCTACAAAACCCAAACTTTTAACCACTTCCCAGCATGCGACTGCATATGCGTGTAAAAGAGACACGGCTGTGTAACTGGGTTGGGTTAGAGAAGGCACATACTCCTTTCTTGTCCCTTTTCTCTCCTGAATTCTGACCGCTGAAAATAAAAGACAAGCAGAAGAAAGTTCCTGACTCCATTTTTAATGGGTATAATTTCCAAAAACAAAGTTTTCAGGGATTGAAGTAGAAGAATGATTTGGGCTGATATCCATACGCTTACTGTCACACAGTCCTTGACTCAGGGCTTTTGGAGGCTCCACTTGGGCCCCCCAGCCCCCTCTATTCTTACCACAAGCTGCTGTCTAAGTGGAGAGCCCTCTCTCTTCCCAGAAGGCGGGGCGGGAGGAAGGCAAAATGACTGGGGATGAATGGCTCCTCTCTAAGCAAAGGCTCCCTCTGCCCTTTGAATGGGTGGTGTCAGTTTCCTTCTGGCACCATGAATCAGGAGGTAACCTGGTGCTTCTGCCTGGTGCTGGCTTCGCTATGGGGTGGAGTGTCACGGGCATGAAAGATACAGGCAGCCAGAGACTGAAGGTGAACCTGAGGACAGCTCAGCCAGACAAGAAGAGGTTGCTGAGTTCCTAGGAATTGATGGTCACTAGGCTCAAGAGCTCTGCTTCTCTCTCATCAAGACACACTTGTGTGCAAGCACCCACATCTCACCTTGGAAGAAGAGAAAACAAAAAAACAAAAGAAGCTTTAAAGATGGAGAGGACCCCACCTCATTTTTGTGTATTAAAACAAAAACAGCTTGGAGAAAACATTGCCTAGACTGAAAGGCTGACCCCTCTCCGCCCTCAATCATGCCTCCTCTCCAGACTGTCTTATCTGAACATCTTTGGGGGACCGTTATTCTATCACACAGGTTGAGGGCAGAATGCCCCTCTGGGGTCTTCTTCACACAATGCAACCAGCAGGAACTTTCAAAAACAAGTCAGTCTGTTCCTGGTCACACCCTTCCACTGATACTAAGAAAACAAACAATAAAAGCCTTTACCAAATCCCCCAGTCCTGGACTATCTGCCACCTGCCTCCTGCTTTGGCCTCACCTCAGGCCACTCTCACCTCATCTCTCTTCCTGACCCACAAACTTCGGGGGCTGTGCTCTGTATAAATTGCCCTTCTCTTCCTCTACATCTGTTGAATCTTCCTCAGCCTCCAGGTCATAGCCCAAGGTCACTTCCTGAGGGAAAGCTCTGACCTCCCTGATGAGGCCACCTCTCTCCCTCCCTTGCATTTGCCACGATTTGTGTGATGACAAATAATCACAAAAGTGAAAACTGCCATGGAGACAGTGCCACAGGGGGGGCTGTGCTCTGTATAAATTGCCCTTCTCTTCCTCTACATCTGTTGAATCTTCCTCAGCCTCCAGGTCATAGCCCAAGGTCAGTTCCTGAGGGAAAGCTCTGACCTCCCTGATGAGGCCACCTCTCTCCCTCCCTTGCATTTGCCACGATTTGTGTGATGACAAATAATCACAAAAGTGAAAACTGCCATGGAGACAGTGCCACAGGCAGAATGATGGCCTCCCAAAGATGTCCACGTCCAAATTCCCAGCACCTGTAGGTATGTTACCTTCCACGGCAAAGGGACTTTGCAGATGTGATTAAGTGAAGGAACTGGAGATGAGGAAATTATCTTGGATTTTCTCAGTGGGCCCAGTGTGATCACAAGGGTCTTTATAAGAGGGAAGCAAGAATGTCAGAAGTCGAAAAAAGAGATGCAATGACAGAACCAGTGGTTGGAGCCATGCACTTTGAAGATAGAGAAAGGTGTCATCGCCAAGGAATGCAGGTGGCCTCCAGAAGCTGAAAAAGGCAAGGAAACAAATTCTTCCTGAAGCCTACAGAGGGACCCAGCCTTGTCCATACCTTGATTTTGGACTTCTGACCTCCAGAACTATGACAATAAATTTGTGTTGTTGTAAGCCACAATTTGTGGTAATTTGTTACTGCAGCAATAGGAAGCTAATACAGATAGAGCCTCTGTCTGCTCAACATGGTATCACCCGCACTCGGGAAGTGCTGCCTATACAGTGGACGCTCAATAAATATTTGATGAATGAATGAATGGACCTGGCTGGCTAGAATGGGTAAAACCCCCAGCAGACAGACGGTAACAGCCCCTGCTCTTCACTACCCCTCACGTGTGCACTGCCTCAACACTTCCAATTCCCAAAGGAAGAAATGTGGAAAACCACTTCTCAGAGCTGGCCTGTGAAAGACAAGAAAAGGAAGGTTACAATAATAGGCTGCAGGAGTGGGAGGGATCCCAGAGATGCCACCAACCATACTAATGTCAAGCCTGATGGGACCGTGACTCACAGCCGAATGCCTCTGGTGCCAAGGAAGAAACTGTTTGCGGGTGAAGACTTTCCAGGTCACGCAGCCCATGGCGAGTGGAGCAGAGAGAGCTTCCAGAGCCTCTGACTGGGTGGTGGAGGCTATGAGGTACACAGGCACAGGGTCCAGCTCGCCTTCGAGGGACAGGGACCCACCAGGCTGAGTCTGCTGAACCTACTGTACTGGATGCACAAATAGATGAAGAAACTCTGACAGCTTTTTCTCTCATACATTAGGAAAGCAGGAAACCAACAAAGGAGGTGTGAGCATGGCAAGACGGGTGGGAGGAGAGAACCAACTGGGGTGGGGGGGCAGGTTAGGAAGGGAGTCCAAATGTATCTGCAATGTTTATTTCCTTGAGAATAAAATAATCTGAATATGACAAGATGCTAACAAATATTGAATCTAAGAATGGGTAATTATGCTTCTCTCAATTTTCCTGTGTTTAAAATGTTTTTTAAAGAGTAGAAAAATGGAGAAAGTATGCTGTCTGATATGTATTCATAAAAGAATCACCCTAATTCTATCTCTGTTTCTTTCTCTCTCACACATACACACAAAAACACACCCATGTTTGTATATAGGCTAATTGGCCATCCCTGTCTCCTTTTCCTCCCATCACTAAAATAATTTTCTCTGTATGTAGAATTTATATAATTAAAGTAGTCTTAGTCCTTTTTAAAAATTCAATGAGTTTTCTTATCAATTTAATTATTTCAATACATTGTTAGAGTTAATTAACTTTTGTTGAGTTGATTTATTTTCATAGTCAAAAAAAGGTTTTTAAGCTCAACAAAAAAGATTTTTAGAAGTCAACAATATAAAAATGCATGTTTGCTATTAAAATACTAGTTGTGAAAATATTTCTCTGTATTTTCCAATCACGCTACCAGCTGCCACTTAGACATAAGTCTTTTAATATTTTGTATATTTCCTTGTGATAGCTTTTTAAAAGTACAGGTGGAAATATGTGATTTATACAAATTTGTATTCATTTTTTCCCTTAACATTGCATCACAAGCATTTTATTGTACCACTAAAAACTCTGTTTAAGCATAATTTGAACGGATGCTTAACACTTACTTTCATATCTAATGTGCCATAAGTTTTTCAGACAACCCCTACTTCCCAGCACCCAGCATGTTCTGTTCCTTCACTGTTACTACAATGCTGAGACAAACATCTCTGTGTGTGAATCTTTGACCCCAATTATGTTCATTTTCTCAGAGCAGTTTCCTAGAATTGAAACTGCCCTGAGTTACTGGGTGAAAGGGCATACAAGTTTTTAAGTTTCTTGGTAACAGTCGCCAAATTGCCTTCTAGAAAGGACGTAGCAGTGTAACAGGGCCACCAGAGAGTGTCTGCGCTCCAGTCAGTTCGGCAAGAACTTAGGAAACCTAGCTCATTTAATTTGCTTTTCTTTGATCATTAGTGAATGTGAACATTTCTTCCCAACTGTTTCGAGAATCTTGATGTCTACTTTTGCCTACTCGTGTTCTTTGCCCACATTATCTCTGGAGTCTCAGTGTTGTTCCTATCCAAGGTACAAGCCCTTTATCTACTGAACAGACCTCCCTTTGTCTATTATATCTTTGAAAAGCATTTTGCCTCAGTTTGCCATTTGCCTCTTAATTTTGCATATAATGTTTTTGGTGCATGGGACAGTAGTTTATGTAGCTCTATTTATTGATCTTTTCCTTTGGATTAAATTGAGCCAAACAATATTGGTCAATGTAAAAATATAAACCAAAACTTCATTTTAAAGAAAAAGCAACCAAAAAAGCCAAGAGAAAACAAGTGATTGTTTAATTTTTTGATTCATTTTGGTGTGCAGCAGCAAGTAGGGACTCTCAATTGATATTTTCTTCTCAAATAGCTAATTAGTGTCCTAGCACCATTTGTTGAACATTTTTTTAATCTCCACATTGATTTGTAGTGCTATTTTTATCATGTGCTTTGGGTTGAACATTCCCCCCAAACTTAGTCCCCACTGCGACATTGTAAGGAGGGTGGGAAGTCCTATTACGGTGATTGAGGGGTGGTGGGAACTTGAGGAGATGACTGGATTGCAGGACCATGCCATAGTGAATGGATTGATGATGGTGGTCAGGAGTGTTGTTCTGGGGGCTTTGAAGGAAGAGCACATGAGAGGTTAGTCTCTTTCTCTGCTCCACTATTTTCTGCCATGTGAGACCCCTGGGTCACTGTAGTCACCACCAAGACCCTGACCAGATGTGTTCCCTGGACTTTGGACTTCCTAGCTCCAGCAAGTGAAGGAATAAATTTAATTTTCTTACAAATTACCTAGTAATTTTCGTGTATTTTGCCATAAGCAACAGAAACAGACTAATACATCATGGATTACATATTGGCGTGTGCTAGTATTGCATTTGACAACAGTGAGTACCCCTGCTCTTGAAATTTCCTCTCTTTCTGTGGTTTGTGAGATTTCTCCCTGCCAGTTCTCCTCCTACCTCTTCCATGTCCCTTGCTCTTACCATTTCCAAAGTAGGCAGCTTAAGTACTGATGCCCCCAAGGCTCTGGCCTGGGCCTCAGCTCTCCCCGAATCCATATTGTTAGCTAATTAGTGTCCTAGCACCATTTGTTGAACATTTTTTTAATCTCCACATTGATTTGTAGTGCTATTTTTATCATGTGCTTTGGGTTGAACATTCCCCCCAAACTTAGTCCCCACTGCGACATTGTAAGGAGGGTGGGAAGTCCTATTACGGTGATTGAGGGGTGGTGGGAACTTGAGGAGATGACTGGATTGCAGGACCATGCCATAGTGAATGGATTGATGATGGTGGTCAGGAGTGTTGTTCTGGGGGCTTTGAAGGAAGAGCACATGAGAGGTTAGTCTCTTTCTCTGCTCCACTATTTTCTGCCATGTGAGACCCCTGGGTCACTGTAGTCACCACCAAGACCCTGACCAGATGTGTTCCCTGGACTTTGGACTTCCTAGCTCCAGCAAGTGAAGGAATAAATTTAATTTTCTTACAAATTACCTAGTAATTTTCGTGTATTTTGCCATAAGCAACAGAAACAGACTAATACATCATGGATTACATATTGGCGTGTGCTAGTATTGCATTTGACAACAGTGAGTACCCCTGCTCTTGAAATTTCCTCTCTTTCTGTGGTTTGTGAGATTTCTCCCTGCCAGTTCTCCTCCTACCTCTTCCATGTCCCTTGCTCTTACCATTTCCAAAGTAGGCAGCTTAAGTACTGATGCCCCCAAGGCTCTGGCCTGGGCCTCAGCTCTCCCCGAATCCATATTGTTCACAGTGCAGTGCTCTTCCCTCTCACTGCGTGTTAATAGCCACCCTCTTCCTTATGATGCCCAAGTCTTGATATCCAGCCATGCTTCTCTCAATTTTAGACCAACTTCCTCCTGAGTGACTGTATAAGGAGACATCTCAAAATCAGTCCATCCAAAATTGGACATGTCACCTATTTCACCAAAACTTCTCCAGCTGGTTTACAGGCTCAGAATTTGGGTTGAGTTTCCTCGAGGGTGTGTGTGTGTGTGTGTGTGTGTGTGTGTGTGGTGTGTGGCTGGCCAGTATAAGGATCCAAATGTGTGTGTGTGTGTTCAGGGGTGTGTATTGTAAGAATGCGCAGTAGCCATCATAGTAATATGTACCTCACAGGGACCAGGGAAGACCAGAGCCCAGCAGAGTCCCCAAGGCCTGGGACTCTCCTGCTTTGCACTCCTGCTGCAGTCAGATCAGCTCCAGGTGACTCAGCAGCAAGAACCCATGTCTTCACACCAGCACTCTGCCATCAACAGGGCCTGAGACTGCTCTGGTCTCTGAGCACAACTGACTCACACCTTTCCTCTCCTCTCACATCTCTGGTCTACACGAGGACTCTACTTATAACTTGAGTGGTCTGTATGACCATTTACAGCCCCCACTCTACCTTTTGGCATCTCTTTCACCTCCAGCTTCCATGTGTCATCCTTTCTACTTCTCATTTCAAATTCTTGAGCACAGGAATCTGACTGGTCTTAACCCTTTCACTCCTGACACGAGGGTTAACAGTTCTGATACTGCTGTATGTGTACACCTACATGGGGATTGAACTAGTAAATGGACGGTGAGTGATGGCAGCCAGGTTTCTCACTTTTGGAATGGGATTCTACAGATAAGCCAGAGGGGCCAGAGGCTTCGCTGTCCTCCAACATCCTTGTTTTGTGTCCCTTGTTTTCTTTTGGCTTCCCTAAGAACTCCTCCTTAGATAGAATCTGTCTTGCAGCTCTTTCGGCTGTAAGCCACTGTTATTATATTGGAGCCTTGTTGGTGTGGTAGTAAGGTATTGGGGAGGGGAAACATTCCATAATCTTATGACCAAATCTCAGTCTTTTAGTGGCTCAGGTCCCTGGGATGTAATCTTCACAAGTGTGTTTTGAACCCCCTTGATCTTGCCTTAGGCCCTTAGGTGAATCAGAAGGCTAGTGTATGCTGGAGTTGGGGAAATGCTCCTTCCCCCAGGTACGATAAGGTAAAGTCTTTTTCCCTGGAGTGCAGGCCTTTGTTATGGAGA
Organism: Galeopterus variegatus; assembly: GCF_000696425.1. Taxonomy (NCBI): domain Eukaryota; kingdom Metazoa; phylum Chordata; class Mammalia; order Dermoptera; family Cynocephalidae; genus Galeopterus; species Galeopterus variegatus. Next base: position 114,617 of record NW_007727513.1, read on the forward strand.
ACTCTCTGGACATATTCCACAATGGTAATGTTTCCCCTTTTCATGCCAGAGTCCATAGGGGATATTTCTTGGTTCTTCACTATGAGAAACCAGTGGGGTTCCTAGAGAAACCCCCCCCTAAAACTGCAGCCCCTAGGAGTTTCTCACCTTCACACTTGCCCATACTCAGTCTCCAGCAGTTCATCAAAATTACCATGTAAGTGTTCCTACCAGCTGCTGGCTCCAGTGTCTTTTACCCCAGGTAAGCAGATCTCAGCTGTGACTCTCTGGATTTGCCTTTATCTCCAGATTTTAGGATGGCAGTATGTACTGTGACCTCAGTTTTCTGATGTGTCCAAGAAAAGTCATTAATTTTTCAGTTTTTTCTTGTTTGAGGATGGGAGTAATGACTTCTGAGTTCCTTACATGTCAGACCTGAAACCAGAGAGATTTATTTTTCAAGAAGTTTTAAAATCCAAATTCAATTTCTTTAATGGTTATAGGACTATTCAACCATTAAAGAAGTTGAATTTTTAATTAAAAGCCTCCCAAAAAAGAAACCTCCAGGAGGCTTGGATGGCTTCACTGGAGAACTCTACCAAACATTGAATAGTCCTGTAACCTTGATTTTTTAAAAATGTTTTACCTGAGTGAACATTAGATCTGAGTTTCTAGATCTAATCCCCTCTTTCCATTAGCACAAATTTTCATTTTAACCTAAAATGTATTCCTAGTTTGTATGTTGTATTAGTCCATTTCTGTTGCTTATAACAAAATACCTGGAACTGGGTGATTTATAAAGAAAACGAAATTTATTGCTTACAGTTTCTAAGGCTGGGAAGTCCAAAGACCAAGGAACACATCTGGTGAAGGCTTTCTTTGGTGGTGGCTTCTGTGGTGGCAGGGTATCACATTTGCAAAAATGGTGGAGCAGAGAGAGCACAGACAGCAAGAGAGTAACCTCCTCATTCGCTCTCTGTTTGAAGCCCTCAGAACCACGCCCCCGACCATCATTATTAATCCATTCACTACTGCACGGTCCTACAATCCAATCACCTCTTCAAAGTGCCACCTTCCAATTACCATAATAGGATTTCCCACCCTCTTAACAATCACAGTGGGGGCTAAGTTTCTAATTCATAAAACTTGGGGGACACAATTCAAGCTTCAGTGACTTTGGGGGGGGACATAATTCAATCCACTATATATGTCTAGTTATGTATTTCTTTATGTCTTCAATATCGACCAATAGAACATGGGTTACAATTATTCTAGCCTTGCACTCTTCTTAATCAATCATCATATCCACTTCATATTTCAGCATATTTCCTTATTCTTCCATTTGAAGCTCTAATCTCTTTCCTATCTCTTTATGTATGTTATGGCTTTGCTGATATAATTTGAAATGTGCAGATAGAAACAAATGATCCCTTGTACCAATTGCCTTTGAGAGTGGCATAGCATGGACTCGATGGATTTTTACCAGCATCATTAAAAAAAAAAAAAAAAAAAAAAAAAAGCAGGACAACTCTTAGTCACTCTCCTGCTTTGCCACATTTCCTCCATTCAAGGGTTGGTTTCTTTAGCAATCTATATGTGGCTGTGGAACGGCATTGTAGCTGGTACCATGATTTAAACATTGCACAGGAGGCTTGTGGAGGCAGGAACCATGTCCTAATCCTGAGCTCCCTGTCTCCTTCTCTGGGCTGTAGCACAGTCAGACAACAAAGCCAGGAGCAGTGCAGCAGCCTGGACACAGTTTGGGGCAGTCATTTCAGCTCTGCCCTTGGGCCAGCAGAAGTTTTGGGAGGTCCTCTAGGCCAGGGTTCCCAAACCAGGGTGTACATCAAAATCACCTAGAAAACTTGTCAAATACAGATCCCTGGCCTTAGCCCAAGAAAGTCTAATTTAGTAGGCTGGGCCTCAGAAGTTTTAACAAGATCTCCAAGGTTATGCTCATATATTACCAGTTTAGGAAATCTTCAATCTAGTACATTCCTCTCCCTCAGATCAAGTCACTTGGACAGGTCTCAGAACCTATGAGGGCTTCTTTTTCTGGAGTTTTTTTTTTAGAAAATTATTTTTGGTTACTCTTCCCTGGTGGTAGTAAATTCATAAACTTTCCTGAGCAGCTCATTCACCTCCTAAGAACATAACCCAGCTCCTGAACAGGACACCCACGGGGCCTGGAGTCAAAACAAGAGATGAGAAATTTGCTTGAGTTTAATTTCTGGATGAGCAGTGTGAATGTTATTGTCATATAATGAGTCCCCGGATACACAGAAAGATTGAGAATTTAAAAAGCAGCAGGTGTAGATGCCACTATTTTCACCAAGACCAGACCAGGATATCTCCTTTGATAGGTGATGCTCATTATCCAGCTGAGTAGGCCAGCTCCTCGCAAAACAATGGCTTTTTATGTCTCCCACTAGTACCTCCCTGGCCTTTCACTGATACAAGTCCATTTCTCCAGCTTTGTCTCAGTTAACCCCCAACTTCTGAGCATGGTACTCCTGTACCAACATTTGTTGGGCAAGCTCCATTGTCCAGAGCAGAACTTCTAATGGTGTTTTTTGCAATAGCCTGGAGCTTGTCAGAGGAATGGGTTTTGCATCCTCCTTATCCAGTCCTGGCCAAACTCACTGAAGGCAGCACCTGCTTCAGTCTTTCTCCTGCACTTTGTTCTGCCCTGGATCTGCTGGAGCAGCTGGTGCTGAGAACGGCCAAGGGTTAGCTTGGCTTTACCGCAGAACTGTGTTCCCAACTGCTCTGGGAGCCCAGGAATGGAGTTCCAAGTTAATGAGACCTGTGACCTGTCTAGTACATTCTTAGATGTGTGGTTCTGCCCCCACAACGGTTTTCATTATGTAATACCTACCCCAGCCATGCCCTGTTTCCACATCGGAGCAGAGTAGGATAAGTCCCCCGAAGCGGGGTGGCCAAATTCCATGGGCCATGGCACCAGGTAGGTCTGCCTTTCTCACCCTCTGGGAAATAGGACATCACATGACCCTGCACCTTTCTGACAACCACTGAGAACCTGATTATCCTGGGAGCGTGTTACCTTTGGTCAGGCAAGTGGACTTCCCACTTTCTTTTCTGAGGCTTTTTCGCAATCTGTCACCAAAGAGCAGTGTCCTGTCTAGGCTGCAGCACTTAGCCATTACCAGGTAGGGCAGTCTAGATTGCAGGGTGTGTTTTCTTTTTATCTTATCCTCAGGACTACCATATATGGTTGTGCAGTCTGTGTACTGCACAGTTCTGGGGGTGGGGGTGGGTGCCATTTACACAGACTGAGATAAATGATGCAATGCCCTGCTAACCCCAATCCTTCTCACTTCTTGTCTCACCCTGAGCCCTCCTGATCCCTCTATGTTGTGTGTCTCTAAATCAGGGGTCAGCAAACTATGGCCCACAGGCTGGTTTTGTAGATAGTTCTATTGGCATACGGCCACACCCATGCATTTACATCTATGACAGCTTTTGCACTACAGCAGCAGAGTTGAGAAATTCTACCAGAGACCATACAGCCTGCAAAGCCTAAAATACTTACTATCTGGCCCTTTACAGAGAATGTGTGCTGACTACTGCTCTAAATGGAAGGTATTCAGCATCTTTATTCTTTCATCCTATTGTCCAAAGCCCCGAGCGATAACCTGGCTGAGGGCCTCCCTCTGTTGGGCCTCACCCCTGCTCCACAATCACCAGAGAGGTCAGACACACCTAGATCTGTGAGAGGCTCTCATCTCATCTCTTTGCAAATCAGGTAACCTCTCAGGGCTCTGTCTCTTTGTGGGATGGTAACGGCACCTACTTCCTGGGGTGCTATGAGAATCAGTGAAATGATCTAGGAAATCTTCAGTTGGTTATTAAGTACGTTATACATGTGGAGAAACTGAGGTCTGAGAGGTGATCTTGACTCTTGAGGTTGTTGAGTCAGATGAGATGGGTCATGCAGCCAGGGATTCCTGCTAGTCTCGGTAGGTGGGCAGGGCATTTCTGACAGATATTTGGTGTCATCAGGGCCTCCCCACGGTCCTGACTTAGGGTCTGGAGGCCATAGTTAGGAACATCAAATCTCACTCTGGAAAACCCTAGCATCTATGAAGGAGTGACCACCCTGGGGAGACTACCTCTGCCATTCCAGGCCCTGCCCGCCTCAGCCCATGTCACCTTTACTCAGGTGATAAGCCTCTGCCCATGGGGCCTCTCATGAAAAATTAATAAGAGAAGCCTCCAGCTTGCAGATGGGCCTGCTCCTTGAGCTGGACTCCACTGACCTCAAGTCCGGAGAGGGTCCAGGGCTGGGGTAGGGGTGCGCACTTCTGTTCTTTGGCCTAGCATTTCAATTCCCTGCTATGGCTCCCATCCCTTGCTCTGAAAAACCCAGGATGAACCCCTCCCAGCTTCCCCTGACTGCTCAGTGGTGAGGGGATAAGGAGACACAAAATAACTGCAAGTCTACAAGCCAGGTGGGAGGAAAACTGCAGAGAAGGCTGGGTATGGACAAAGATGCAGGCAGGGGTCAGAGTTTTTTATTATTGAACCACTAGCCCTAGCACACAGGGCCCCAAGTTAGTGGAGCCCTGCCCTGCCTTGTCCCTATGGGCTCAAGGAGACTGTTACCTGCTCCTGTTCCCCCAAACACTGAGAAAGGAAAGGTGGCTGGACCCAGGAGTGTTGTTGAGTGAGGACAGGGAGTTGCCTACACCATCGAGTTTATAGTATGGTCGGAGGTGACTGGCGGTACAGAAGAGGGGCTTCCGAACCTACCAGGGATGCCTCCTGAGAGCTGGCACCTGCAGACTAGACATACCTGCTAAGAATAACTCTCAAATCATTGCCTCCCCTGGCCCTGATCTCCATCATGCTCCCTGAAAGAGCTGGGGCAGAGTGAGCCGCAGCCCAGGGTACACCAGACTTTTCTTTATACTCTCTCTCCTCTCACTTTGTGTCCTATCAAACTCTTCCCTCCTACTATCAAATCTCTTCCAAGAATTCTGGGCCCCTTTTCAGAAATTCAACTTAATTTAGTTCAATAATTATTAATTGAGTACCCACTCTGAGCCAGGCATGAGCAGATATTTCTCCTAAGAGGTCCCATCACTTCAAATGTAAACTAAATTTTCCTAAACTAAAAACTGCATATTTATTTAACTATATCTAGTTCTTTAGTTAAAGGCTTCCTGTCTGTTTTTACGCCTCACCATCCCCCATTTTCATGATGACCTTACACCCTCAGGAACATTCCAGAAATCCCACAGCCCCTCTAAGGTGGCTTTCTTGGATCAGGGTCCTAGTAGCAGAGCCTGAGACAAGAATTCTTCTTTATTGTGTTTTGGAGATGCTCAGAAGAAGGGGAGAGAGAAACAGGATAGAGCAGGGAAAAGAGCTAAGTAAGGATATGGCTTCATCTGGAGCCTAACCTCAGCCAGTCTCATAGGTACGCAGGAACATGAACTGCACCACAGATGGGATCCCATGTGGAGGTAAGTGGGCATGCTTTCTGCACCCATGTGTCAGTCAGTCATGGGTGTAGGGATGTAATCTTCCAAGCACAGAAGATCCTGTTTGGCCAAGGGCAATTCTCGAGAAAGGAGACAGCTATGTTCATGGCCACTGTCTCAACAGACAGATTGGTAAAGAGCACCACGGCATCCACCACAGCACCTGTTTGTGGTCTCCAGAACACTTGCTGCAGAGGGATAGATCCCTGAATTATCATTCGTCCAAACCCATCATTCCACAGACAGATGGCCACTGTCTCAACAGACAGATTGGTAAAGAGCACCTCGGCATCCACCACAGCACCTGTTTGTGGTCTCCAGAACGCTTGCTGCAGAGGGATAGATCCCTGAATTATCATTCGTCCAAACCCATCATTCCACAGACAGAAAACTGGTGCAGACAGGGAGGGTGACTTGCTAAGACCACTCAGTTCATCCATGGGAGAGCTGGGGCAAGAATCCAGACTTCTTGACTCTCAGACATGGCTCTGCAGAATGAGCATTGGCCTGATTCTCATGCCAGGAAAAAATAGTAACAGTGGTAATGAATCAGTTCTCAGTAATGTCATCTCAAAGACATTAACTGAGGGGTTAGTTTGATGCAGTCACCACCCATTCACACACAGATATTAAAATTTTTGACAGTATTGCTGTAGAAATATGTACCCCAAAATATGTTTTTCTCCTAGAGCAAAGGACATTTAAGAGAAAGTACTGTATTTGCTCTTGAGAGAGGAATGTGATTCACATGTAAATGGCTGCAGATAGCAGGGCTATAACAACAATCCAGATGCGAAAGGCAAACACAAGGGCTTCCTGTGGGAAATTTTGTTTTGGAGTGGTGACCTCTTGTTTTATCTTTCATGGCTCAACATTTTGACCTTTTAATATGCAAAACTGCCAAATCCATTTTATAATGCAAATTAAAAACAACCTGTTAATGGTGCCAGACTCTGTTTTCAAAACTGCTTTCATTTGCAGCAATTGATATATTCATTCAACAACTAGTGATTGATTAGATGATTGCACTTGAAGCCAGGTACTGAGACTTATGGGCAAGACACTTAGTCGACTATGGGGAGAGCGGGTGAGGCTTTACCTAAACTAGGTGTATGTCCAAGTCTCCCCTACCTGACAGACACTATGGAGAATTCTCTTGGAAAGCAGATCCTTCCTCACACAAGCTTTCAGATGAGACCCCAGCTCTGGCCACCATCTTAACTGCAGCCTTACAAAGGTTCTAAAGCAGAGGACCCAGCTTAGCCATGCCCAGATTCTTGACCTGCAGAAACTATGAGGTAATAAATGTGTGTAGTCTTAAGTCATAAACTTTGTGGTTACCTTTAAATACTATGCTTATCTTTGAGAATATAATATCAATTTTAAAAGATATACTTTGTTCTAATTAATCAGTATCTAAAACATCTCCTGCCCTTGATTCTAAGTCATTAACCACGCTTTTACTTTTTTCTTACCCCTCTCCCATCTCTTTCATGTTGCTGAAATCACTGAATTTTAATGTATGAAATTTTAATGTGTAATTTAAAAATAATCTTCTTTCTATTCTTAATAGTATTCTAAAAATCACTACTTTAAAGCTTCGTAAAGAATATCATAGTTGACAATAATTTTTTATAAGTTTTACTGGGATTTTTTTTTTTTTTGTCTTGATTTTTTTCCTTTTTTGCCCACCTCATTTTTTTTTAAAATTTTATTTTGTCGATATACATTGTGGTTGATTATTGCCCACCTCTTTTTTAAATTAATTTTTCTTTTTTCCAGAAAGGGTTCATGGGTGGTTAGTTTCCTGGACATGTGAGCTGTGCAGTTGCATAGGGTATCTGGAGGGGTCCTACACTTATTTTAATGCTTTGCAGTTGCCATCAAAATTCTTAATAATTTTTGAACAAAGTACCCACATTTTCATTTTGCACTGGGCCCCACGAATTATGTATGCAGTCCTGTCTGGGTTTTGGCATGTCCAAGAACACTGTTATTTTGCTTTCCCACTTAAAAACAGTAACCTGGATACAGTATTCTAGGTTCAAAATCATTTTTCTTCAGAAAAACTTAGAACTTTGTAGATAGTTCCCATTTTGAAGATGAGCAATCAGGTCCCAGTCTGATTGTTGAAACTTAGAGTATATGTCTCCCTCTGGAAATGTGTAGATTTTTCTCTTTAGCTTCAGTCAAGGACATTTGCCATCCTTAAGAGGTTGAAATTTCACTAGGTAATATTCATGTGTGACCTTCTCCCCACTATTACCACTCACCACCTGGGGGTATCTCAAGGAAGTTCACTTTTATTTATTTATTTATTTATTTATTTTTAATTTTTATTTTGTCGATATACAATGTGGTTGATTATTGTGGCCCATTACCGAAACCTCCTTCCCTCCTCCCGCTCCTCCCTCCCACCCAACAATGTCCTTTCTGTTTGCTTGTTGTATCAAGGAAGTTCACTTTTAAAAAATGGATTATTTTATATTTCCCATTAACATAAAATTTTTAAAAAGTCTCTTTTTCTGGAATATCTATTAGATGGAAGGTAGATCCAGGAAATCCAATATTCATGTCTCTTGTCAGCTGTTTTTCATATTTTCTATTTCTTTGTCAGCCAGGAGGCTTCCCTGACTTTGTCTTCCAGGTTATATGTCCAGGCAATGATGCTCCCGTCAACCAAGAGCAGTCCTTGGGAGAAAGGTTCGTGTGAACCAGTTGGCAGCCAACACCAGCAGGGGCTGGACCAGCAAAGGCCATCTGGACAAGGCACCAACAGCATCTGCTCCAGCAAGTTAACTCTGAGCCTTCGGTTTCTCCTCTGTGAAACTGTACCCTTCCCATTGAGTCAGTAAAAGGATTTCAGGGAACAATGTTGTAAATCTCAAAGCACACAATAAGTGTTTCGTAAATGTTATTTCTCATGAAAGATGAATAGAAATTAATCACCAGCTTCTTAGTATTTCAGTTCAAATGCCACCTCCTGATTTAGCTTTCCTGATCTCCCAGGCCAGATGCAATCTCTTTACCTCTGCAATACCTTGCAATATATTTAACAAAAACACACAAAGGGGACATAGGTAGAAATAGGCTTCCAAATAGCTTATAACCCAGTAGGAAGGAGTTCACATCTTATTCATTTTCTTGACTGGAGTCTCTGTAGCATGGAATAGATTGCTACTCTTACAGTTTTAACATTTATTTGGTTACCTTCTACCATAGAGAAACTTGAAATCTTTCTGAGAATACCTAATTCTGCCTTGCTAAGGCACTGGCAGCTTTTTGAGATCTCAATCAAAACTTGGCTAGACAATCAAATTATCTACCTTTGTCGTGTCTGTGATTTTCTGCAAAGATCCTGCCAACTCTAACATATGGCAGGTCAACCCAACACTATGCACAAGGAAGTATGAATGAAAAGGACTCTAAAAAGAATAAGACTATTTTGGCCCTAATGTCCTAGCTGACAACTCATTAGCTGTGTGATCTTGGGAAAGTCACTTAACCTCTCTGGGCTTCACTTTCCTCCTTTGTAAAATGGAATTGGTTTTTGGAGATACTTTTTCAAATGCACCTGGTCCCATACCTCACTCTCCCATAAACGCGTGTTGCCTTTGAGATGAAATCCAAAATCCTATAAGGTACACAGAACAGATAGTAAGGATAGACTAGGTACTTGTGGCACTTTTTGGAAAAGTACAATGCTTTCCTTGTTCTCGTCCATTCATCCGAGATGACCTTTGTTCCGTTCCTCACACACCAGGCTCCCAATCGCATATTCTCTGTCAACCTCACCATGAGATCACTGCTGTTGTGCATCCTTTAACCCAGTCACTAGCAGAGACGGGAACACTGCTTTTCCACAAGAGTGGATCTCTTGGGAGCTCTGTTCAAAGACATTATGCATAATGTTTAGAGTTGCCATAAAAACTTTAAAAGCTCGTATTTTAAAATGAACCAGCTTATTCTTTGCTGATCTTCGCTTCTCAGTCTCTCTCCCAGAAAACATGCTGGGAACAAGGAAACCCTTGCTTTCACATGGGATTCTAATCCACCCAGCAGATTAAGAAGAGCAATTTGGAAGTGCAATGAGAATGCCTACTGCTTAAATGCTCAGGGAGGGCTTCTGAGTCTTGCACAGGCTTTATGTGTAAGGCTTAGTGGTGTCCATTTTGGACGCTTGGACCTTATTCTTTCTTCCTTAGTTCTCAGATGTGTTTCAGATAGTGGAGGTTGCTCAACAGGTTGAGTATGACACCTGACTTAATGGTTGGCTCCTCTCCCCACAGGTCAAAGATTAACGAACAATGAGACAGATGTCAGAGCAGCAGTTTAGAGGTCATAAGACAATGATCCTCGGAATTCCAAATCCCACTTTCCCCTCATTAGTGTCACTTCATCATTTTCAAATTCCTTCTTTATCAGCATTGGAGAGTGGAGGTGTGGAAGAACTGTATCAGGAGCATCACCTCTTTGGGTTATTTATGGGTTAGTGTTAGGGAACCATGAATAGTTTTCATCAGCAATGCAAAAGTTTAAAACATTCACCCCTCAAGATTATTGTTGACTTCCAGACTTGTTCCCTGACCTTATACTATAGTTGGTGCCTGGGGTTTTGAGTGATGCAGAATATTGGGGTACTTTACTATCTAACATTGTTAGAACCCTAATTTTCCCAATTTAGGAGAATTTGGCATTTTCCAAGAATTTAACCATTTTGCTTTGGTTGGTATATGTAGTGGATTGGATTTTGTCCCCTCAAAACTCCCTGAAGCCTGAATTGTGTCCATCCAAGTTTTATGTATTAGAAACTTAGGTTCCAGTCAAGAAGGCAGAAAAGACGGTCTCCAGCATCACTCTCTCCCACAAATCAACCAATTTACAACTATAAAAATGTAACAACAGCCAAGCTGGGGCTGCTGGAGCTCAGGGGAAGAGGAGGAGAGGCTTACAGAGTTCAAGAAGTGGGAGAAGCCTCAATGAGAGAAAGAAAAAACTGTTCAGAGCATTTTGGGCCACGGCTGCTTTAATGCTGGAACTGCTGAGTGCATGCAGCAGAAGCCACAGCTGTGCCCTTCAGATGGAGTTGCTTGGAGGCGGCAGGGGAGAAGAGGGCTTTGGTGGGCCCCAGGACAGCAAGACCACTAATGGGGTTCCTGTGGACCCATGCAGGAGCGAGGAGCCAGAACAGTTGAAAAAGGGGAGCCACTCAGAGGCCGGTGAGTCATTGCAAGGGACTGGTGCAGGGCTTGTCCCATGGGAAATGTTTGGAGCATGGGCAGTGGGGGAGATGGGACCACCAGGAGAATACTGGGACACAGCAAGGACAGTCAATCCGCCCCCTAATCAGTGCAGGACCACTCGGAGGAGACTGGTTGGGAATGCAGAATTGCAGTGGGTGCAGTTTGATGAAAAGATTCAGGCCCAGATCAGAGTTTCTATACAACCCAGGAGCCAGAAGTACCTATGAGGTCAGCCATTAAACCCTGAGCTGCACAAAAATCTTCCCTAGGGAAACAGCAGCAAAGCAGCAATTTAGCTCGACAACACAGCTCAAGTACTGGTTCCCACAGAAGTTCCCCCATTTTAGAAGAAAGCAAAGGACAAAAAATTAGTTCCGGGCCAGGCACACCACCAGTGCCTCAAGCCTGCCAGGAGACCTGAGGCATGAAGCCAAGGATTGGACCCTACTCCCACATCCAGGCACACTGCCAGTGCCTTGGGGCATTGAGCTGGGGACCAGACACCCACCCACACCCAGGCACACAGCCAGTGCCTTGGGGCCCCGCCTGGGGGCCCAGGGCTAGAGCCGGGAACTGTACCCCCCACCACAACCAGGTACACTGCCAGTGCCAAGGAGCATGCCAAAACATCACCTCCATGTGGGTGGCCCACCACAGCCACCCCAGTAACCACGGCTGCCGCGAATGTGGCTAGACGTCACAACCACCATGCAGATGGTCTGCCAGCCACTGGAGTGCAATGACACAAAGAGAGGCACCAGTAAAGACCAAAGAAAAGAATGGGATATCTCTCTCCAAAAAGCTCATTTCAGAGTGACAGAAGGAGCATCTGCTCTATGATTATATATATTGGGGGACCTGAACACACCTTTCAGCATTGGACAGATCATCTAGGCAACAAATCAACAGAGTAACCATTACTCTTTCAGAGAGAGAGAAGAAATCTAGGATTATCAGTGGTGGGAGAGGGGAGGGAGAGGGGAATGGGGAGAGATTGGACATTGGACAAGGGGCATAAAGGATAAGTATGATTTGTAACAATATACATACTGATAATATTGATTTGATCAACATATGTCAACAACAACAAAAAAACTCCACTCCTGGGATGTAAATAAATAAATAAACAAACAAACAAATACGGCTGTCCATCACACACAAAAAGAAACTTAGCCCCCACTGTGACTGTTAGGAGGGTGGGAGACCCTATTATGTTAGGAGGGTGGGAGACCCTATTATGGTAAGTGATAGGCGGGGCCTTGAAGAGGTGATTGGATTGTAGGACCATGACTAGTGAATGGATTAAAAATGGTGGTCATGGGCCGGCCCGGTGGCGCACTGCTACAGTGCGCCGCTTGGGAGCGCGGTGGCTCTCCCGCCGAGGGTTCGGATCCCACATACAGACCGGTTCCCGCTCACTGGCTGAGCAAGGTGCGGGAGCAACACCGAGGGTTGCGATCACGTTGCCGGTCCCGGTCCCGGTCCGGTACGGGCGCGACACTGAGGGTTGCGATCCGTTGCCAGACACGGAAAAAGACAAAAAGGAAAAAAAAAAAATGGTGGTCATGGGTATGGTTCTGAGGGCTTTAGAAGCACAGTGCATGAGGAACTGTCTCTCTCTCTGCTTCCACCATCTTGCAATGTGAGACCCTTGGGTCAGTCACCACCACCAGATGGACTTTGGGCTTCCCAGCTTCAGAGACTGTAAGCAATAAATTTCATTTTTCTTATAAATCACCCAGTTCCAAGTATTTTGCTATAAGCAACAGAAACAGACTAATACAGCATAGTAAAAATTTATAGCGCTAGAGCTATTAGATTACAATGAACCAGCATGGTTCCAACCACAAGTATAAGTAATACAATTCCAGAGAGGACAGAGGATCGTGAAAAACGAAGACTAATACAGCATAGTAAAAATTTATAGCGCTAGAGCTATTAGATTACAATGAACCAGTATGGTTCCAACCACAAGTATAAGTAATACAATTCCAGAGAGGACAGAGGATCGTGAAAAACGAACCCATGGAATGTTGTAAGATTCTAGAGCCACTGGTGGGCAGGGAAAGCAAGGCCAATGAGGTCAGTAAAAGCCAAAGACAGAAGGGCTTAAAAGTAGGCTGCTTTAGGGATGAGACAGAAATGGCAGTTTCCAGACAAGATGTTGACTGCAAACAGTATTTCATTCCAGCTAAGATTGGGACCTTGTTCTCTAAAAGTTGTGCAAATACCACACTTTTCCTGCACTGGTTAATTCTTGTATATTTCTAGAGTAAAGTCAAGTATCTATAGATTGCTAGCTGTGATCACAGTAGGCTAATAGTAAAGTACAGAAATAAGCTGCAGGTGCGTCTTTTGGCATGGCAAGGCTCTATCTAGCCAAGTCTCAAGGGACATGAGAAAAGAGTGATTTTCAAAGTATGATTCAGGAGTTGTGTTTCCAGTACGGTACTGGGGACCAACCACCAGCACTAACCATAAAGTGGACAATATCAAGAAAAAACAACCTGAAGACACTACAGAATACACAAAACCAGATTCAGGAAGGGAGTTGAGGCTTGGAATAGAGAACAGCATTTTTACTGCTTTTAGCCTGAGGGAAGGCCACAAATCAGGGCTGCAAGGTGGGAGGAGACCAGAAAGAATTCTTAGAAAACCAGCAGTCCTCTAGCTTCAAGAACAAGAGGACAGAGAAGAGAGCCCCAAAGTCTGGATATAATCTCTGCCTGCCTGTATGGGGTAGAATCCAGATAAGAATAAGATAAGAGATAGCATTTATAGTTTGAGTCTGATCAAATGAACTGTCTGATAACAAAAAATTGTTGAACACTCCTATGTCTGATGTATTGGGTGTGGCAGGCCTGTTAAAAATGTAGATTCCCAGGCTCCACCCACAGATCTACAGAATCAGAATCTCTCGGGGGTAGTGCCTTAACTCTGCATTTTGTAACAAGCAGGCTCGATGACTCTTAGGCACACTAGAGTTTGAGCTTTGCTGCTCTGAGAGTTGGTACACTCCAAATCCTGTGCTCAGATGTCTGCTGAAATAGGCTGCACTTGTGGGCATGGGTGCAGTGTTCGGTCTTTGGCTGCCAAGGAAGATGTGTCACTGTCAGCATCTCTGGTGCTGGCCACATGAAGCTGAGAGGTCATTCCGTGACACAGAGGAGCATAGAGGCAGGACAGCTGCCCCTCAGTGATCTCCTGCAGGTCAGCGTGAGTCAGGCCCTTTCGTGTTGTCCTCAATGTCTGGCACCCCTTGTCTGTCATCTTTTACTCTTCATATTCCCTAATCCTGGTGCCCCTTCTACTCCATGGAAAGGAGCATTTTCAAGTCTTGAGAAGATATATGTTAAAGATCTGTTGGGGCTTTCATAAGACAGCAGAAATATGGTCAGCTGGTTGGCAAAGAAAGGTGAAATACCAGTCATTCGTGTCTGGCATCTTGGTCTCAACATTTAATTGTTTCTATTGCTGTTACTTCCAATTATAAAAACTTTCATAGGTAAAAGAAACATACAGACAAACAAACCAATAAACAGCTCACAATGAACATGACAAACATAGTAGTAATGTTTGTAATGCACTTATCCCCGCGACCTGGTCATTATGACTAATATGTCTTTCTAATTCTACCAAGGAGGAAATAGGCCAGTCATTTAGCTTCTCATACCTGTCTCCATGACAAGTATCCAGAATTATACAGTGTGACAAACCAGATTAAGAACTCTTAGCCTCCACATCTGTCAGCCAAGTGACCCTTCTCTCAAAGTGAATACAATATTTTATTTTTAAAAAATAGGCTTGGTTTATTCTAAATTTTCAAACAATTAATAGATTATGGAAAATCATGGAAATCTTTTAAGCCTTAAGTAACTATGTAGAAAAAGATTTTAAGTATTAAACTATATGGTGGAATAAAATTCCTTACCCCTGTCATTTAGAAAACTTTAATGTTTTTAAATTTTAAATCTGGGAGCTAAAATGTGATCCTAAAGCCAGGCTACAGCCAGAAAAAAGGCAAATAAATTTTAACCAGTTCTAACTTAATATAACATTTAAAAAAAATTTTTTTAAGGAGAGCTTTTAGAAAAAGCAGCAGGAGGGATATAGTGGTATATAGGAGATGGGGAGAGAGAAAGAGAGGTAGCACTTAATAGATATGGAGAAATATATATTCTAATTCAGATGCCCCTTTCAACAAGTTTACGCAAAAGAGGACATTTCTGTGTTGGGACTGTGCTTCTAAGTTAGGGAGAACAGGGACAGACCAGTTATAACTTTACAGCTCAATTTTCTAAAATTAAATTACTGCAACTTATAGCCTTCCATATACTGAACACCTCTCCCTTTCTCCCTTACCTGGATCTGCACATCCACACACAGATAATAGCACAGCCAGTAAGACCTTTATTTTCTCACCTATTTCATAGCAACCAAGATTTTTTCTATATTCTATATAGTTTTTATTAAAACATAACGAATGCACAAGTATCCAAAATTTACAAAAGCATAATTGTCCCTCTCCAAAGCTAACCACTGTCAACTCATGTACATATTTATCCTCCCCCAAATATCTGTACATATTTACGAGCATGTGTATATTTTTATGTAATTTCATAACACACAGTTCCATATGCATATACATATTTACATGTGTGCATATGTGTGTATACCTGAAATATTATTCTGCATTTTGGAGTATTTTCTTCATTAAATATATTTTGAAATTTTCCATATCGCCACTTATAGATCTGCCTCATTTTTAAGGGTATGTAACATTCCAGTGTATGAGTGTACCATAATCAGTCATATGCTTGGTTTCAGACTTTTAATATTATAACGTTGCAATGAACGTCCTGTGGATGTCTTTGCACACTGGTACTGGTGTATTTGCAGGACAGAATCTTGGAAACAAAACTGTGGTGTCAAGTGGAGCATCTAAAATGTTGTCATATATTGCTAAATGACTTGTTAAAGAGGTTGTACCTATTACAGTCCCACCAATAGTATCTTACAGTTCCTATCTGCCCTTAACCTTGTTCTCCTGCATCACACTTTCCCCCTGTTTCTACTGGGTTATTTGTAAGGTTCCTTCTCCAACTATTACCCACTTTCTGCTTTCTTTATGCCGAAAAGAAAGTTGTCTATACCAGCATTCTCCAATCTTTTTCTTCCTGTTATCTTTTATTCTTTGCATCACACTTTCCCCCTGTTTCTACTGGGTTATTTGTAAGGTTCCTTCTCCAACTATTACCCACTTTCTGCTTTCTTTATGCCTAAAAGAAAGTTGTCTATACCAGCATTCTCCAATCTTTTTCTTCCTGTTATCTTTTATTCTTTAAATTCCTATTATGGAAATGTTTAAACATGCATAAAAATAGAGGAAACAGAATAAACCCTAAATAAACCCCTATGCGTTTATCACCCAGCATCAACATAACATTTTGCTCATTTTATTTACTGCCCAATGCATTTTTTTTTCCTGGAGTATTTTCAGGTAATCCCAGTTATAATTTCAACCACAAATACTTTAGTGTGTATCTCTAACACGTAAGAGCTTTAGAAAAGTCATGATACCATTATTTCACCCAACAAAATTAATAATTCCTTAATATCACCTGATACCATTCATCTCAAACTTTTCTGTTTCAAAAATGTCTTTTTAAGTTAGTTTTGTTCAAATGAGGATTCAAACAAGGTTAAGTCTCTCTAATCTTTAAGTCTCACTACCAGTTTTATTTTACATCTTCATTTGTTGAAGATGGATTATTTGTCCTACGGAATTTCACACATTCTGTATTTAGCATGGTTTATTGTGTTCCTTAATCTCCTGTGTATATACAAACTTATCCTTAGATGTAGAGGCTTGATTAGATTCAGGTTCAATTTTGTATGTTTTGGGTAACAGACAGTTGATCCTTTTTCGGTAATGCTAAGATTGATCACTGGGTTCAGATGTCATCAACCTAAGCCATCCAATAAAATGTTTCCCATTAACTTTTCACCTCACACTTCTAGCAACCTTGATCCATTATTTCAGTAGAGGTGGCAAAATGGTGATTTCCTAACTATCATTCCTCTGGTATTCAGCTTTGATTCTTACATGAAGAACTTTCCCTTATCAGGTTAACCTAATACACAAAGTCAGGGTAACCGCTTCATTTTTCCTGTCAGCATTTTCAAAATATTGAATTGGTGTTCTAGTAACCTCCAAAGGTGACCGATTAGGTTTTTTTATAGTACTATGTTTCAACCCATTATTCTTCCTGATGCTCAAATTGTCCCATCTTTGGCCAATGGGAGTCCCTTCAAGTTGGCTCCTGGGTCCTTTTGACATGACCTTACTCTGATTCCTTCCTTGCTTTCTGACANTGTACCTATTACAGTCCCACCAATAGTATCTTACAGTTCCTATCTGCCCTTAACCTTGTTCTCCTGCATCACACTTTCCCCCTGTTTCTACTGGGTTATTTGTAAGGTTCCTTCTCCAACTATTACCCACTTTCTGCTTTCTTTATGCCGAAAAGAAAGTTGTCTATACCAGCATTCTCCAATCTTTTTCTTCCTGTTATCTTTTATTCTTTAAATTCCTATTATGGAAATGTTTAAACATGCATAAAAATAGAGGAAACAGAATAAACCCTAAATAAACCCCTATGCGTTTATCACCCAGCATCAACATAACATTTTGCTCATTTTATTTACTGCCCAATGCATTTTTTTTTCCTGGAGTATTTTCAGGTAATCCCAGTTATAATTTCAACCACAAATACTTTAGTGTGTATCTCTAACACGTAAGAGCTTTAGAAAAGTCATGATACCATTATTTCACCCAACAAAATTAATAATTCCTTAATATCACCTGATACCATTCATCTCAAACTTTTCTGTTTCAAAAATGTCTTTTTAAGTTAGTTTTGTTCAAATGAGGATTCAAACAAGGTTAAGTCTCTCTAATCTTTAAGTCTCACTACCAGTTTTATTTTACATCTTCATTTGTTGAAGATGGATTATTTGTCCTACGGAATTTCACACATTCTGTATTTAGCATGGTTTATTGTGTTCCTTAATCTCCTGTGTATATACAAACTTATCCTTAGATGTAGAGGCTTGATTAGATTCAGGTTCAATTTTGTATGTTTTGGGTAACAGACAGTTGATCCTTTTTCGGTAATGCTAAGATTGATCACTGGGTTCAGATGTCATCAACCTAAGCCATCCAATAAAATGTTTCCCATTAACTTTTCACCTCACACTTCTAGCAACCTTGATCCATTATTTCAGTAGAGGTGGCAAAATGGTGATTTCCTAACTATCATTCCTCTGGTATTCAGCTTTGATTCTTACATGAAGAACTTTCCCTTATCAGGTTAACCTAATACACAAAGTCAGGGTAACTGCTTCATTTTTCCTGTCAGCATTTTCAAAATATTGAATTGGTGTTCTAGTAACCTCCAAAGGTGACCGATTAGGTTTTTTTATAGTACTATGTTTCAACCCATTATTCTTCCTGATGCTCAAATTGTCCCATCTTTGGCCAATGGGAGTCCCTTCAAGTTGGCTCCTGGGTCCTTTTGACATGACCTTACTCTGATTCCTTCCTTGCTTTCTGACACAAGATACTCCAGACTCATCTCATCCTTTCCTTGCCCCTTTTAGTGTGACAGTCTGGGTGCTATGGTGGGCCTTACTACTGGGTTGTGATTGCTCCAAGGCCTTTTCAGTGGACAAATCTATGCAACAGGTATTTCTCAGAAAGAGAAAAATAAATTACAGGATTTTACTGATATTTCCAATTCAAATATAAAATTAGAGTTTTTACTTGATTGTATTCTTTTATCTCTTTTCTGTTGAAAATCTTGGCTCTTCATTCCACTGACAAAATATTTCCTTTATCGTATATAAATACCCACACACACTGTTTCAAAATGACAACACCAATATCATTGCTAAAAATAAAACTACAGAATGCAGTTTAAGATTTCTTTGTGGTTCTTTGATCTGTAGGATGTTTCATTAGGAAAGTGAAGACAAAATGCTGAGCTACAAAGTCTTTTGAGGTAATTCTACTGTGTGTGGCTATACCACCAACTTGATAGACAGTTAAGTTTTAAAGAGTTGTTTTTAAGAAGAAAAAAAAATTAATTATACAAAACACTGACAGAGTCCCAAAGTAAAAAGTATACAAGATACAGATGTAGCTGCCATCCTTGTCCAGCTCCCTACCCCTACTACCAAGGGAATCATTTTATTAGTTATTGGGATAACTAATCCTTCCATTGCTTTTTTTTAAAAAAAAATAGAAGCAAATACAAACATATATACATACATTTCCATTTGTCTCTTCCTTTCTTATACAACAGGTAGCAACCATACATCCTGTTCTGCACTTTACATTTTTCACTTCCTAGATTCTAGAGATAACTCCAGAACAGCATATAAAAATAGGCTTCATTCCTTTTTTTTTTGTCCTTTTTGAGACTGGCCGCACCGCGCTCAGACAGTGAGCACACCGGCCATCCCTATATAGGATCCGAACCCACGGCGGGAGCGCTACTGCGCTCCCAGCGCCGCACTCTCCCGAGTGCGCCACGGGCTCGGCCCAGGCTTCATTCCTTTTTACAGTTATGCAGTATTTTATTGTGTGGATGTACCATGGTTTTTTCCACCGATCCCTTGTCAATAGGGATTTGGGTGGCTTCCAGTCTTTGTTATAGTGGTCTAATGAGGATCTTTGTGCAAATTAGCATTTCATATTCCATTTTTTTTTTGGGGGGGGGCAAGCGGCTGGCCAGAACAGGGATCGAACCCTGGACCTTGGTGTTATCACTATCATGCTCTAACCAGCTAAGCTAACTGCACAGTCCAGCATTTCATATTTTTGCCAGTGCATCTCATATGGGTTTTTGGAAGTGGGACTGCCAGGTTTAAGAGGAAACACGTTTAATTTTGCTAGTTATTAACAAATTCCATGCAAAGGGAATTCTACTTTTCAGAGTGCCTATTCCCCCACTGTCTCATCAACAGAATGCATTGTCAAACTTGGATTTTCCTTAATCCAACAGGTAAGGAATGGTGTCTCGGTAGTTTGAATTTGTGTTTTTCTTGTTATGCATATCCTCAAATGTTTGAGGGCTATTTGCATTTTATTTTCTGTACTGTCTATTCATATCTTTTTGCTCATTCTTCTTTCAGGTTCTTCTCACAGTTAAGAAATTCTTCATATATTAAGGCTATAATTAGCCCTTTGTGATAAATGTCACAAATATTTTTGCCAGGTTCTTATTTATCTTTTAACTTTGCTTTTTTAGGCCATCGAAAATTCTTCTCTTTGGTTAAACATAAAAACTTTTTTTTTATTGCTTCTGGATTTTCAGTCCTAGGAAAGTTTTTCCCAATCTCAGATTATACAGGAATTCACCTATATTTTCTTCTAGTTATTTAGAGGGTTTCATTTTTACAATTGGGTCTTTAATCCATTCAGACTTTATCCTTGTGTACAGTGTGAGAAATGAATTCAATTTTTTTTTTT